>NW_027150408.1:1500000-1642000 GCF_031143425.1 Pleurodeles waltl | reverse complement strand
GAAACGGTGCTCACCGAAGTTGCACAAGAGAGTCCCACGCCGCCGGAGGACAACTCCAGGAGGTCGTGCAATGCAGGTTAGAGTGCCGTGGACCCAGGCTTGGCTGTGCACAAAGGAAATCCTGGAAAAGTGCACAGGAGCCGGAGTAGGTGCAAAAGACACGGTTCCCAGGAATGCAGTCTGGTGTGGGGAGGCAAGGACTTACCTCCACCAAACTTGGACTGAAGAGTCACTGGACTGTGGGAGTCACTTGGACAGAGTTGCTGGATTCAAGGGACCTCGTTCGTCGTGCTGAGAGGAGACCCAGAGGACCGGTGATGCAGTTCTTTGGTGCCTGCGGTTGCAGGGGGACGATTCCGTCGACCCACGGGAGATTTCTTCGGAGCTTCTAGTGCAGAGAGGAGGCAGACTACCCCCACAGCATGCACCACCAGGAAAACAGTTGAGAAGGCGGCAGGATCAGCGTTACAGTGTCGCAGTAGTCATCTTTGCTACTTTGTTGCAGTTTTGCAGGCTTCCAGCGCGGTCAGCAGTCGATTCCTTGGCAGAAGGTGAAGAGAGAGATGCAGAGGAACTCTGATGAGCTCTTTCATTCGTTATCTAAGGAATTCCCCAAAGCAGAGGACCCTAAATAGCCAGAAAAGAGGGTTTGGCTACTTAGGAGAGAGGATAGGCTAGCAACACCTGAAGGAGCCTATCAGAAGGAGTCTCTGATGTCACCTGCTGGCCCTGGCCACTCAGAGCAGTCCAGTGTGCCAGCAGCACTCTGTTTCCAAGATGGCAGAGGTCTGGAGCACACTGGAGGAGCTCTGGGCACCTCGCAGGGGAGGTGCAGGTCAGGGGAGTGGTCACTCCCCTTTCCTTTGTCCAGTTTCGTGCCAGCGCAGGGCTAAGGGATCCCTGAACCGGTGTAGACTGGCTTATGCAGAAATGGGCACCATCTGTGCCCATGAAAGCATTTCTAGAGGCTGGGGGAGGCTACTCCTCCCTGCCTTAACACTTTTTTTCCAAAGGGAGAGGGTGTAACACCCCTCTCTGAGGAAGTCCTTTGTTCTGCCTTCCTGGGCCAAGCCTGGCTGGACCCCAGGAGAGCAGAGAAACCTGTCTGAGGGGTTGGCAGCAGCAGCAGCTGCAGTGAAACCCCTGAAAAGGCAGTTTGGCAGTACCCGGGTCTGTGCTAGAGACCCATGGGATCATGGGATTGTGCCAACAATGCCAGGATGGCATAGAGGGGGCAATTCCATGATCTTAGACATGTTACATGGCCATATTCGGAGTTACCATTGTGAAGCTACACATAGGTAGTGAACTATGTGTAGTGCACGCCGTGTAATGGTGACCCCGCACTCACAAAGTCCCGGGGAATTTGCCCTGAACAATGTGGGGGCACCTTGGCTAGTGCCAGGGTGCCCACACACTAAGTAACTTTGCACCTAACCTTTACCAGGTAAAGGTTAGACATATAGGTGACTTATAAGTTACTTAGGTGCAGGGGTAAATGGCTGTGAAATAACGAGGACGTTATTTCACTAAGGCTGCAGTGGCAAGGCCTGTGTAAGAATTGTCATAGCTCCCTATGGGTGGCAAAAGAAATGCTGCAGCCCATAGGGATCACCTGGAACCCCAATACCCTGAGTACCTCAGTACCAATATACTAGGGAATTATAAGGGTGTTCCAGTATGCCAATGTGAATTGGTGAAATTGGTCACTAGCCTGTTAGTGACAATTTGGAAAGAAATGAGAGAGCATAACCACTGAGGTTCTGGATAGCAGAGCCTCAGTGAGACAGTTAGTTAATAACACAGGTAACACATTCAGGGCACACTTATGAGCACTGGGGCCCATGGCTGGCAGGGTCCCAGTGACACATACAACTAAAACAACATATATACAGTGAAAAATGGGGTAACATGCCAGGCAAGATGGTACTTTCCTACACAACCCCCCCCCCCCAAACGAAGGACAATAAGACTAGTCATTACCTGATGGGTCTTCATTGTCTAAGTGGAAATATCTGGAGAGTCCATCTGCATTGGAGTGGGTACTCCCAGGTCTATATTCCACTGTATAGTCCATTCCCTGTAGGGATATGGACCACCTCAACAATGTAGGATTTTCACCTTTCATTTGTTTTAGCCAAAGTAGAGGTTTGTGGTCTGTCTGAACAATGAAGTGAGTGCCAAACAGGTATGGCCTCAACTTCTTCAGTGCCCAGACAACAGCACAGGCCTCCCTCTCTATGGCAGACTGTAGGAAAGTACCATCTTGCCTGGCATGTTACCCCCTTTTTCACTGTATATATGTTGTTTTAGTTGTATGTGTCACTGGGACCCTGGTAACCCAGGGCCCCAGTGCTCATAAGTGTGCCTGTATGTGTTACCTGTGTAGTGACTAACTGTCTCACTGAGGCTCTGCTGATCAGAACCTCAGTGGTTATGCTCTCTCATTTCTTTCCAAATTGTCACTGACAGGCTAGTGACCATTTTTACCAATTCACATTGGCTTACTGGAACACCCTTATAATCCCTAGTATATGGTACTGAGGTACCCAGGGTATTGGGGTTCCAGGAGATCCCTATGGGCTGCAGCATTTCTTTTGCCACCCATAGGGAGCTCTGACAATTCTTACACAGGCCTGCCACTGCAGCCTGAGTGAAATAACGTCCACGTTATTTCACAGCCATTTTACACTGCACTTAAGTAACTTATAAGTCACCTATATGTCTAACCTTTACCTGGTAAAGGTTAGGTGCAAAGTTACTTAGTGTGAGGGCACCCTGGCACTAGCCAAGGTGCCCCCACATTGTTCAGAGCCAATTCCACTGAACTTTGTGAGTGCGGGGACACCATTACACGCGTGCACTACATATAGGTCACTACCTATATGTAGCTTCACCATGGTAACTCCGAATATGGCCATGTAACATGTCTATGATCATGGAATTGCCCCCTCTATGCCATCCTGGCATTGTTGGTACAATTCCATGATCCCAGTGGTCTGTAGCACAGACCCTGGTACTGCCAAACTGCCCTTCCTGGGGTTTCTCTGCAGCTGCTGCTGCTGCCAACCCCTCAGACAGGCATCTGCCCTCCTGGGGTCCAGCCAGGCCTGGCCCAGGATGGCAGAACAAAGAACTTCCTCTGAGAGAGGGTGTAACACCCTCTCCCTTTGGAAAATGGTGTGAAGGCAGGGGAGGAGTAGCCTCCCCCAGCCTCTGGAAATGCTTTGTTGGGCACAGAGGTGCCCAATTCTGCATAAGCCAGTCTACACCGGTTCAGGGACCCCTTAGCCCCTGCTCTGGCGCGAAACTGGACAAAGGAAAGGGGAGTGACCACTCCCCTGACCTGCACCTCCCCTGGGAGGTGTCCAGAGCTCCTCCAGTGTGCTCCAGACCTCTGCCATCTTGGAAACAGAGGTGCTGCTGGCACACTGGACTGCTCTGAGTGGCCAGTGCCACCAGGTGACGTCAGAGACTCCTTGTGATAGGCTCCTTCAGGTGTTAGTAGCCTTTCCTCTCTCCTAGGTAGCCAAACCCTCTTTTCTGGCTATTTAGGGTCTCTGTCTCTGGGGAAACTTTAGATAACGAATGCATGAGCTCAGCCGAGTTCCTCTGCATCTCCCTCTTCACCTTCTGATAAGGAATCGACCGCTGACCGCGCTGGAAGCCTGCAAACCTGCAACATAGTAGCAAAGACGACTACTGCAACTCTGTAACGCTGATCCTGCCGCCTTCTCGACTGTTTTCCTGCTTGTGCATGCTGTGGGGGTAGTCTGCCTCCTCTCTGCACCAGAAGCTCCGAAGAAATCTCCCGTGGGTCGACGGAATCTTCCCCCTGCAACCGCAGGCACCAAAAAGCTGCATCTCCGGTCCCTTGGGTCTCCTCTCAGCACGACGAGCGAGGTCCCTCGAATCCAGCGACACCGTCCAAGTGACCCCCACAGTCCAGTGACTCTTCAGCCCAAGTTTGGTGGAGGTAAGTCCTTGCCTCACCTCGCTGGGCTGCATTGCTGGGAACCGCGACTTTGCAAGCTTCTCCGGCCCCTGTGCACTTCCGGCGGAAATCCTTCGTGCACAGCCAAGCCTGGGTCCACGGCACTCTAACCTGCATTGCACGACTTTCTAAGTTGGTCTCCGGCGACGTGGGACTCCTTTGTGCAACTTCGGCGAGCACCGTTTCACGCATCCTCGTAGTGCCTGTTTCTGGCACTTCTCCGGGTGCTACCTGCTTCAGTGAGGGCTCCTTGTCTTGCTCGACGTCCCCTCTCTCTGCAGGTCCAATTTGCGACCTTCTGGTCCCTCCTGGGCCCCAGCAGCGTCCAAAAACGCCAAACGCACGATTTGCGTGTAGCAAGGCTTGTTGGCGTCCATCCGGCGGGAAAACACTTCTGCACGACTCTCCAAGGCGTGGGGGATCCATCCTCCAAAGGGGAAGTCTCTAGCCCTTGTCGTTCCTGCAGTATTCACAGTTCTTCAGCCTAGTAAGAGCTTCTTTGCACCAACCGCTGGCATTTCTTGGGCATCTGCCCATCTCCGAGCTGCTTGTGACTTTTGGACTTGGTCCCCTTGCTCCACAGGTACCTTCAGACAGGAATCCATCGTTGTTGCATTGCTGATTTGTGTTTTCCTTGCATTCTCCCTCTAACACGACTATTTTGTCCTTAGGGGAACTTTGGTGCACTTTGCACTCACTTTTCAGGGTCTTGGGGAGGGTTATTTTTCTAACTCTCACTATTTTCTAATAGTCCCAGCGACCCTCTACAAGGTCACATAGGTTTGGGGTCCATTCGTGGTTCACATTCCACTTTTGGAGTATATGGTTTGTGTTGCCCCTATCCCTATGTTTCCCCATTGCATCCTATTGTAATTATACATTGTTTGCACTGTTTTCTAAGACTATACTGCATATTTTTGCTATTGTGTATATATATCTTGTGTATATTTCCTATCCTCTTACTGAGGGTACACTCTAAGATACTTTGGCATATTGTCATAAAAATAAAGTACCTTTATTTTTAGTATAACTGTGTATTGTGTTTTCTTATGATATTGTGCATATGACACTAAGTGGTACTGTAGTAGCTTCACACGTCTCCTAGTTCAGCCTGAGCTGCTTTGCTAAGCTACCATTATCTATCAGCCTAAGCTGCTAGACACCCTATACACTAATAAGGGATAACTGGGCCTGGTGCAAGGTGCAAGTACCCCTTGGTACTCACTACAAGCCAGTCCAGCCTCCTACATTGGTTGTGCAGTGGTGGGATAAGTGCTTTGAGACTACTTACCACTCTTGTCATTGTACTTTTCATAAGAGAAAAATATACAAAACAAGGTCAGTGTATATACACATAGCCAAAAAGTTTTGCATTTCCTCTTTTCACTCTTTTCTAAGTGCTGAAAAGTACTTCTAAACTTTCAAAAAGTTCTTAAAAGTTAAAAAAGTTTTTTTCTGTCTTTCCAAAAAGTTCTGAAAACTTTTTTCTCTTTGTCTATCACTTTAACTCTCTCTAAAAAATGTCTGGCACAGGCCAAAAAGTTGAACTGTCCAAACTTGCATATGATCACCTTAGCTGGAAAGGAGCAAGGAGTCTCTGCATAGAGAGAGGTTTGAGTGTAGGGAAGAATCCTTCCTTAGAACTGTTAATTAATATGCTTAGAGTACAGGATAAGGCCATAAGTGCCCAATCTGTAGAAAAAGTAGCTAATGGTTCTCAATCTGATCCAGGGACTCCCCCAGGAAAAGGTTCTGGAAAGAAAATTCTCAGCCTGCCCATTACTAGACAGTCTAGCATAGTTGGTACAGAGGTTGAATCACATCATACTGATGATGTGCTCTCACATTATACTGGTAGCCAAGCTGTTAGGGTGCCCTCTGTA
The DNA here is from genome assembly GCF_031143425.1 of Pleurodeles waltl. NCBI lineage: Eukaryota > Metazoa > Chordata > Amphibia > Caudata > Salamandridae > Pleurodeles > Pleurodeles waltl. The sequence goes on along the minus strand of NW_027150408.1, from coordinate 1,636,123 downwards.
AGGGACAGGTCTCCTTCTGTTCATTCCCATCATACCTCTGTATCTAGAAATGTCCCTCCCACCCACCCTGATGACAGATTGTTGGAAAGGGAGCTCAATAGATTGAGAGTGGAGCAAACCAGACTGAAGCTCAAGAAGCAACAGCTGGATTTGGATAGACAGTCTTTAGAAATAGAGAGGGAAAGACAGAAAATGGGTTTAGATACCCATGGTGGCAGCAGCAGTATTCCCCATAGTCATCCTGCAAAAGAGCATGATTCCAGGAATCTGCATAAGATAGTTCCCCCTTACAAGGAGGGGGATGACATTAACAAGTGGTTTGCTGCACTTGAGAGGGCCTGTGCTGTACAGGATGTCCCTCAAAGGCAGTGGGCTGCTATCCTATGGCTATCATTTACTGGAAAAGGTAGGGATAGGCTCCTTACTGTAAAAGAAAATGATGCTAATAATTTCCAAGTTCTTAAGAATGCACTCCTGGATGGTTATGGCTTAACCACTGAACAGTACAGGATCAAGTTCAGAGATACCAAAAAGGAGTCTTCACAAGACTGGGTTGATTTCATTGACCAGGCAGTGAAGGCCTTGGAGGGGTGGTTACATGGCAGTAAAGTTACTGATTATGACAGCCTGTATAACTTAATCCTGAGAGAGCATATTCTTAATAATTGTGTGTCTGATTTGTTGCACCAGTACTTGGTGGACTCTGATCTGACCTCTCCCCAAGAATTGGGAAAGAAGGCAGACAAATGGGTCAGAACAAGAGTGAACAGAAAAGTTCATACAGGGGGTGACAAAGATGGCAACAAAAAGAAGGATGGTAAGTCTTCTGACAAGGGTGGGGACAAATCTAAAAATGAGTCTTCATCAGGCCCACAAAAACACTCTGGTGGGGGTGGTGGGCCCAAACCCTCCTCTAATCAGAACAAGGAAAAGAAACCATGGTGCTATTTATGTAAGATAAAAGGCCATTGGACAACAGATCCCAGTTGTCCAAAGAAAGGCACCACAGCTCCTACCACTACAACCCCTACTGCTACACCTAGTGTCCCTACTAATAGCAGTGGTGGTGGGAGCAAACCTACTAATAGCCAATCCAAGGGAGTAGCTGGGCTCACTTTTGGTAATTTAGTTGGGGTTGGTCTGATTAGGGAGACCACAGAGGCTACTTTAGTCTCTGAAGGGGCTATTGACTTAGCCACTTTGGTTGCTTGCCCCCATAACTTGGAGAAGTACAAGCAACTAACCCTAATAAATGGTGTTGAGGTCCAGGCCTACAGGGACACAGGTGCCAGTGTCACAATGGTGATTGAGAAACTGGTGCACCCTGAACAACACATACTTGGACACCAGTACCAAGTAACCGATGCTCACAACATAACACAAAGCCACCCCATGGCTGTTGTAAATCTCAACTGGGGGGGGGTATCTGGTCCAAAGAAAGTTGTGGTAGCTTCAGATTTACCTGTAGACTGTCTATTAGGGAACGATTTGGAGACATCAGCTTGGTCAGATGTGGAGTTGGAGGCCCATGCAGCAATGCTGGGCATCCCAGGGCATATTTTTGCTTTGACAAGGGCTCAGGCCAAAAGGCAAAAAGGACAGGGAAGCTTGGATCCTGGAACAATGGACCAAGTGCTCCCTAAAGCTAGGGCTAGTAGAAGCAAACCACTTCCTACTATCCCTCCCTCTACAGTGGATTCTACTTCTGAGGAAGAAGAATTCCCTCCCTGTGCAGAACCTACACCAGAGGAGCTGGAAGCAGACACTGCTGAGCTTTTGGGTGAAGGGGGGCCTGCCAGAGAGGAGCTGAGTGTGGCACAGCAAACCTGTCCCACATTAGAGGGTCTCAGACAGCAAGCTGTCAAACAGGCTAATGGGGATGTCAGTGACTCACAAAGAGTTTACTGGGAGGACAACCTCTTGTACACTGAGCATAGGGATCCTAAACCTGGAGCTGCCAGGAGATTAGTGATTCCTCAGGAGTACAGAAAGTTCCTCCTAACACTGGCACATGACATTCCCTTAGCTGGGCACCTGGGTCAAATGAAAACTTGGGACAGATTGGTACCACTGTTTCATTGGCCTAGGATGTCAGAGGACACAAAAGAATTTTGTAAGTCCTGTGAAACCTGTCAAGCCAGTGGCAAGACAGGTGGCACTCCAAAGGCACCCCTTATCCCACTGCCTGTGGTTGGGGTTCCCTTTGAAAGGGTAGGGGTTGACATAGTTGGCCCCCTTGACCCTCCTACTGCTTCAGGCAATAGGTTTATCTTAGTGGTAGTGGACCATGCCACAAGGTATCCTGAAGCAATTCCTTTAAGGACCACTACAGCTCCTGCAGTGGCAAAGGCCCTCCTGGGAATATTTTCCAGGGTGGGCTTCCCAAAGGAAGTAGTATCAGACAGAGGAAGCAATTTCATGTCTGCATACTTAAAGGCCATGTGGAAGGAGTGTGGTGTAACTTACAAGTTCACAACACCCTATCATCCACAAACAAATGGACTGGTGGAGAGATTTAATAAAACTCTCAAAGGCATGATTATGGGACTCCCTGAAAAACTCCGCAGGAGATGGGATATCCTTCTACCATGCCTCCTTTTTGCCTACAGGGAGGTACCCCAGAAAGGAGTGGGCTTCAGCCCCTTTGAACTTCTTTTTGGACACCCTGTTAGGGGTCCACTCACACTTGTAAAGGAGGGTTGGGAACAACCTTTAAAAGCTCCTAAGCAGGATATTGTGGATTATGTACTTGGCCTCAGATCAAGGATGGCTGAGTACATGAAAAAGGCCAGTAAAAACCTTCAGGCCAGCCAAGAGCTCCAGAAGCAATGGCATGATCAGAAGGCTGTTTTGGTTCAGTACCAACCAGGGCAGAAAGTGTGGGTCTTGGAGCCTGTGGCCCCAAGAGCACTCCAAGATAAATGGAGTGGTCCACACACAATTGTTGAAAAGAAGGGTGAAGTCACCTACTTGGTTGACTTAGGCACTGCCAGGAGTCCCCTTAGGGTGCTCCATGTCAACCGCCTGAAACCCTACTATGACAGGGCTGATCTCACCCTGCTCATGGCAACAGATGAGGGACAGGAAGAAGACAGTGATCCTCTACCTGACCTCTTCTCTTCCACAGAACAAATTGCTCTCGTGGAAGGGGTAGTTTTGGCTGATTGTCTTACTGCTGAGCAGAAAGATAATTGCATAAATCTCCTAGGACAATTTTCAGAACTCTTCTCCATTGTGCCAGGCACCACTTCTTGGTGTGAGCACACTATAGATACTGGAGACAGTTTACCTGTCAAAAGTAAGATCTATAGGCAGCCTGACCATGTCAGGGACTGCATAAAGCAAGAAGTTCAGAAGATGTTGGAACTAGGAGTGGTTGAGCACTCTGACAGTCCATGGGCTTCTCCTGTGGTACTGGTACCAAAACCCAATTCTAAAGATGGAAAGAAGGAAATGAGGTTTTGTGTAGACTATAGAGGTCTCAACTTGGTAACCAAAACAGATGCTCACCCTATACCCAGGGCAGATGAGCTAATAGATACACTGGCATCTGCCAAGTATCTAAGCACTTTTGATTTGACTGCAGGGTATTGGCAGATCAAAATGTCAGAAGATGCTAAACCTAAGACTGCATTTTCTACCATTGGAGGACATTACCAGTTTACTGTAATGCCTTTTGGTTTGAAAAATGCACCTGCCACTTTTCAGAGGTTGGTGAACACAGTCCTGCAAGGGCTGGAAGCTTTCAGTGCAGCATATTTGGATGATATAGCTGTCTTTAGCTCCAGCTGGGATGATCACCTGGTCCACCTTTGGAAAGTTTTGGAGGCCCTGCAAAAGGCAGGCCTCACTATCAAGGCTTCAAAGTGCCAGATAGGGCAGGGTAAGGTGGTTTATCTGGGACACCTTGTTGGTGGGAAACAGATTGCACCACTTCAGGGGAAAATCCAAACTATTATTGATTGGATTCCCCCTACCACTCAGACTCAGGTGAGAGCCTTCCTAGGCCTCACTGGGTATTACCGGAGGTTCATTAAGAACTATGGCTCCATTGCAGCCCCTCTTAATGACCTCACATCCAAGAAAATGCCTAAAAAGGTATTATGGACAGCAAACTGTCAGAAAGCTTTTGAGGAGCTGAAGCAGGCCATGTGCTCTGCACCTGTCCTAAAAAGCCCTTGTTACTCTAAAAAATTCTATGTCCAAACTGATGCATCTGAATTAGGAGTAGGGGCAGTCCTATCACAACTTAATTCTGAGGGCCAGGATCAACCTGTTGCTTTTATTAGTAGAAGGTTGACCCCTAGAGAAAAGCGTTGGTCTGCCATTGAGAGGGAGGCCTTTGCTGTGGTCTGGGCTCTGAAGAAGTTGAGGCCATACCTGTTTGGCACTCACTTCATTGTTCAGACAGACCACAAACCTCTACTTTGGCTAAAACAAATGAAAGGTGAAAATCCTAAATTGTTGAGGTGGTCCATATCCCTACAGGGAATGGACTATACAGTGGAACATAGACCTGGGAGTAGCCACTCCAATGCAGATGGACTCTCCAGATATTTCCACTTAGACAATGAAGACTCATCAGGTAATGGCTAGTCTTATTGTCCTTCGTTTGGGGGGGGGTTGTGTAGGAAAGTACCATCTTGCCTGGCATGTTACCCCCTTTTTCACTGTATATATGTTGTTTTAGTTGTATGTGTCACTGGGACCCTGGTAACCCAGGGCCCCAGTGCTCATAAGTGTGCCTGTATGTGTTACCTGTGTAGTGACTAACTGTCTCACTGAGGCTCTGCTGATCAGAACCTCAGTGGTTATGCTCTCTCATTTCTTTCCAAATTGTCACTGACAGGCTAGTGACCATTTTTACCAATTCACATTGGCTTACTGGAACACCCTTATAATCCCCTAGTATATGGTACTGAGGTACCCAGGGTATTGGGGTTCCAGGAGATCCCTATGGGCTGCAGCATTTCTTTTGCCACCCATAGGGAGCTCTGACAATTCTTACACAGGCCTGCCACTGCAGCCTGAGTGAAATAACGTCCACGTTATTTCACAGCCATTTTACACTGCACTTAAGTAACTTATAAGTCACCTATATGTCTAACCTTTACCTGGTAAAGGTTAGGTGCAAAGTTACTTAGTGTGAGGGCACCCTGGCACTAGCCAAGGTGCCCCCACATTGTTCAGAGCCAATTCACTGAACTTTGTGAGTGCGGGGACACCATTACACGCGTGCACTACATATAGGTCACTACCTATATGTAGCTTCACCATGGTAACTCCGAATATGGCCATGTAACATGTCTATGATCATGGAATTGCCCCCTCTATGCCATCCTGGCATTGTTGGTACAATTCCATGATCCCAGTGGTCTGTAGCACAGACCCTGGTACTGCCAAACTGCCCTTCCTGGGGTTTCTCTGCAGCTGCTGCTGCTGCCAACCCCTCAGACAGGCATCTGCCCTCCTGGGGTCCAGCCAGGCCTGGCCCAGGATGGCAGAACAAAGAACTTCCTCTGAGAGAGGGTGTAACACCCTCTCCCTTTGGAAAATGGTGTGAAGGCAGGGGAGGAGTAGCCTCCCCCAGCCTCTGGAAATGCTTTGTTGGGCACAGAGGTGCCCAATTCTGCATAAGCCAGTCTACACCGGTTCAGGGACCCCTTAGCCCCTGCTCTGGCGCGAAACTGGACAAAGGAAAGGGGAGTGACCACTCCCCTGACCTGCACCTCCCCTGGGAGGTGTCCAGAGCTCCTCCAGTGTGCTCCAGACCTCTGCCATCTTGGAAACAGAGGTGCTGCTGGCACACTGGACTGCTCTGAGTGGCCAGTGCCACCAGGTGACGTCAGAGACTCCTTGTGATAGGCTCCTTCAGGTGTTAGTAGCCTTTCCTCTCTCCTAGGTAGCCAAACCCTCTTTTCTGGCTATTTAGGGTCTCTGTCTCTGGGGAAACTTTAGATAACGAATGCATGAGCTCAGCCGAGTTCCTCTGCATCTCCCTCTTCACCTTCTGATAAGGAATCGACCGCTGACCGCGCTGGAAGCCTGCAAACCTGCAACATAGTAGCAAAGACGACTACTGCAACTCTGTAACGCTGATCCTGCCGCCTTCTCGACTGTTTTCCTGCTTGTGCATGCTGTGGGGGTAGTCTGCCTCCTCTCTGCACCAGAAGCTCCGAAGAAATCTCCCGTGGGTCGACGGAATCTTCCCCCTGCAACCGCAGGCACCAAAAAGCTGCATCTCCGGTCCCTTGGGTCTCCTCTCAGCACGACGAGCGAGGTCCCTCGAATCCAGCGACACCGTCCAAGTGACCCCCACAGTCCAGTGACTCTTCAGCCCAAGTTTGGTGGAGGTAAGTCCTTGCCTCACCTCGCTGGGCTGCATTGCTGGGAACCGCGACTTTGCAAGCTTCTCCGGCCCCTGTGCACTTCCGGCGGAAATCCTTCGTGCACAGCCAAGCCTGGGTCCACGGCACTCTAACCTGCATTGCACGACTTTCTAAGTTGGTCTCCGGCGACGTGGGACTCCTTTGTGCAACTTCGGCGAGCACCGTTTCACGCATCCTCGTAGTGCCTGTTTCTGGCACTTCTCCGGGTGCTACCTGCTTCAGTGAGGGCTCCTTGTCTTGCTCGACGTCCCCTCTCTCTGCAGGTCCAATTTGCGACCTTCTGGTCCCTCCTGGGCCCCAGCAGCGTCCAAAAACGCCAAACGCACGATTTGCGTGTAGCAAGGCTTGTTGGCGTCCATCCGGCGGGAAAACACTTCTGCACGACTCTCCAAGGCGTGGGGGATCCATCCTCCAAAGGGGAAGTCTCTAGCCCTTGTCGTTCCTGCAGTATTCACAGTTCTTCAGCCTAGTAAGAGCTTCTTTGCACCAACCGCTGGCATTTCTTGGGCATCTGCCCATCTCCGAGCTGCTTGTGACTTTTGGACTTGGTCCCCTTGCTCCACAGGTACCTTCAGACAGGAATCCATCGTTGTTGCATTGCTGATTTGTGTTTTCCTTGCATTCTCCCTCTAACACGACTATTTTGTCCTTAGGGGAACTTTGGTGCACTTTGCACTCACTTTTCAGGGTCTTGGGGAGGGTTATTTTTCTAACTCTCACTATTTTCTAATAGTCCCAGCGACCCTCTACAAGGTCACATAGGTTTGGGGTCCATTCGTGGTTCACATTCCACTTTTGGAGTATATGGTTTGTGTTGCCCCTATCCCTATGTTTCCCCATTGCATCCTATTGTAATTATACATTGTTTGCACTGTTTTCTAAGACTATACTGCATATTTTTGCTATTGTGTATATATATCTTGTGTATATTTCCTATCCTCTTACTGAGGGTACACTCTAAGATACTTTGGCATATTGTCATAAAAATAAAGTACCTTTATTTTTAGTATAACTGTGTATTGTGTTTTCTTATGATATTGTGCATATGACACTAAGTGGTACTGTAGTAGCTTCACACGTCTCCTAGTTCAGCCTGAGCTGCTTTGCTAAGCTACCATTATCTATCAGCCTAAGCTGCTAGACACCCTATACACTAATAAGGGATAACTGGGCCTGGTGCAAGGTGCAAGTACCCCTTGGTACTCACTACAAGCCAGTCCAGCCTCCTACACAGACCAACGCTTTTCTCTAGGGGTCAACCTCCTGCTGATAAAAGCAACAGGTTGATCTTGGCCCTCAGAATTAAGTTGTGATAAGACTGCCCCTACCCCTAATTCAGATGCATCAGTTTGGACAATGATTTGTTTGGAGTAACAGGGGCTTTTCAGGACAGGTGCAGAGCACATGGCCTGCTTCAGCTCCTCAAAAACTTTCTGACAGTTTGCTGTCCATAATACCTTCTTAGGCATTTTCTTTGAAGTGAGGTCATTAAGAGGGGCTGCAATGGAGCCATAGTTCTTTATGAACCTCCTATAGTACCCAGTGAGGCCTAAAAAGGCTCTCACCTGAGTCTGAGTGGTAGGGGGAACCCAATCTATAATAGTTTGGATTTTCCCCTGAAGTGGTGCAATCTGTTCTCCACCTACCAGGTGTCCCAGATAAACCACTTTCCCCTGCCCTATCTGGCACTTTGAAGCCTTGATAGTGAGGCCTGCCTTTTGCAGGGCCTCCAAAACTTTCCATAGGTGGACCAGGTGATCATCCCAGCTGGAGCTAAAGACAGCTATATCGTCTAGATATGCTACACTAAAAGCTTCCAGCCCTTGCAGGACTGCGTTCACCAACCTCTGAAAAGTGGCAGGTGCATTTTTCAATCCAAAAGGCATTACTGTGAATTGGTAATGGCCTCCAATGGTTGAAAATGCAGTTTTTGCTTTTGCATCTTCTGATAATTTGATCTGCCAGTACCCTGCAGTCAAATCAAAAGTGCTTAGATACTTGGCAGATGCCAGTGTATCTATGAGCTCATCTGCCCTGGGTATAGGGTGAGCATCAGTTTTGGTTACCTGGTTGAGACCTCAGTAGTCAACACAAAACCGCATTTCCTTCTTTCCATCCTTGGAATGAGGTTTTGGTACAAGTACCACAGGAGAAGCCCATGGACTTTCAGAGTGCTCAACCACTCCCAGTTCAAGCATTTTCTGCACCTCTTGCTTTATGCAGTCTCTGACATGGTCAGGCTGCCTATAGATCTTACTTTTGACAGGCAAGCTGTCTCCAGTATCTATAGTGTGCTCACACCAAGAAGTGGTACCTGGCACAGTAGAGAAGAGTTCAGAAAACTGACCCAGGAGATTTATGCAGTGGTCTTTCTGCTCAGCAGTAACACAATCTGCCAAAACTACACCTTCCACAAGAGCATCTTGTTCTGTGGAAGAGAACAGATCAGGGAGAGGGTCACTCTCTTCTTCCTGTCCCTCATCAGTTGCCATGAGCAGGGTGAGATCAGCCCTGTCATAGTAGGGTTTCAGGCGATTGACATGGAGCACCCTAAGGGGACTCCTGGCAGTGCCTAAGTCAACTAAGTAGGTGACTTCACCCTTCTTTTCAACAATTATGTGGGGTCCACTCCATTTATCTTGGAGTGCTCTTGGGGCCACAGGCTCCAAGACCCACACATTCTGCCCTGGTTGGTACTGAACCAAAACAGCCTTCTGGTCATGCCATTGCTTCTGGAGCTCTTGGCTGGCCTGAAGGTTTTTACTGGCCTTTTTCATGTACTCAGCCATCCTTGATCTGAGGCCAAGTACATAGTCCACTATGTCTTGCTTTGGAGCTTTTAAAGGTTGTTCCCAATCCTCCTTAACAAGTGTTAGAGGACTTCTCACAGGGTGACCAAATAGGAGTTCAAAGGGGCTGAAGCCCACTCCTTTTTGGGGTACCTCCCTGTAAGCAAAAAGGAGGCAAGGTAACAGGATTTCCCATCTCCTGCAGAGTTTTTCAGGGAGTCCCATAATCATGCCTTTGAGAGTTTTGTTAAATCTCTCCACCAGTCAATTTGTTTGTGGATGATAGGGTGTGGTGAACTTGTATGTAACACCACACTCCTTCCACATGGCCTTTAAGCAGACATGAAATTGCTTCCCCTGTCTGATATCACCTCTTTTGGGAAGCCCACCCTGGAAAAGATTACCAGGAGGGCCTTTGCCACTGCAGGAGCTGTAGTGGTCCTTAGAGGAATTGCTTTAGGATATCTGGTGGCATGGTCCACTACCACTAAGATAAACCTATTGCCTGAAGCAGTAGGAGGGTCAAGGGGGCCAACTATGTCAACCCCTACCCTTTCAAAGGGAACCCCAACCACAGGCAGTGGAATAAGGGGTGCCTTTGGAGTGCCACCTGTCTTGCTACTGGCTTGACAGGTTTCACAGGACTTACAAAATTCCTTTGTCTCCTCTGACATTCTAGGCCAATGAAAACAAGGGAATAAGCCTGTCCCAAGTTTTCATTTGCCCCAAATGTCCAGCTAAGGGAATGTCGCGGGCAAGAGTTAGGAGGAACTTTCTGTACTCCTGAGGAATCACCAATCTCCTGGCAGCTCCAGGTTTTGGATCCCTTGCTTCAGTGTACAAGAGGTTGTCCTCCCAGTAAACTCTGTGAGAGTCACTGACATCCCCATTTGCTTGTTTGACAGCTTGCTGCCTTAGACCCTCTAGTGTGGGACAGGTCTGCTGTGCCACACTCAGCTCCTCCCTGGCAGGCCCCCCTTCACCCAAAAGCTCAGCAGTGTCTGCTTCCAGCTCCTCTGGTGTAGGTTCTGCACAGGGTGGAAGTTCTTCTTCCTCAGAAGTTGAATCCACTGTAGAGGGAGGGATAGTAGGTAGTGATTTACTTCTACTAACCCTAGCTTTAGGGAGCACTTGGTCCATTCTTCCAGGATCCAAGTCACCCTGTCCTTTTTGCTTTTCGGCCTGAGCCCTGGTCAAAGCAAAAATATGCCCTAGAATGCCCAGCATTGCTGCATGAGCCTCCAACTCCACTTCTGCCCAAGCTGATGTCTCTAAATCATTCCCTAATAGACAGTCTACAGGTAAATCTGAGGCAACCACAACTTTCTTTGGGCCAGTAACCCCCCAACCCCCCCCAGTTGAGATTCACAACAGCCATGGGGTGGCTAAGGGTGTTGTTATGAACATCGGTTACTTGGTACTGGTGACCAAGTAGGTGTTGTTCAGGGTGGACCAGTTTCTCTATTACCATTGTAACACTGGCACCTGTGTCCCTGTAGGCCTGAACCTCAACACCATTTATTAGGGGTAGTTGCTTGTACTTATCCATGTTAAGGGGACAAGCAACCAAGGTGGCTAAATCAATAGCCCCCTCAGAGACTAACACAGCCTCTGTGGTCTCCCTAATCAGACCGACCCCAACTAAGTTACCAAAAGTGAGCCCAGCTACTCCCTTGGATTGGCTATTAGTAGGTTTGCTCCCACCACCACCGCTATTACTAGGGACACTAGGTGTAGCAGCAGGGGTTGTAGTGGTAGGAGGCTTGGTGCTTTTCTTTGGACAACTGGGATCTGTTGTCCAATGGCCTTTTATTTTACATAAATAGCACCATGGTTTCTTTTCTTTGTTTTGATTTGAAGAGGATTTGGGCCCACCACCCCCACCAGAGTGTTTTTGTGGGCCTGATGAAGACTCATTTTTAGATTTGTCCCCACCCTTTTCACAAGACTTAACATCCTTCTTCTTGCCATCTTTGTCAGCCCCTGTATGAACTTTTCTGTTCACCCTTGTTCTGACCCATTTGTCTGCCTTCTTTCCCAATTCTTGGGGAGAGGTCAGATCAGAGTCCACCAAGTACTGGTGCAACAAATCAGACACACAATTATTAAGAATATGCTCTCTCAGGATTAAGTTATACAGGCTTTCATAATCAGTAACTTTACTGCCATGTAACCACCCCTCCAAGGCCTTCACTGAATGGTCAACAAAGTCTACCCAGTCTTGTGAAGACTCCTTTTTGGTCTCTCTGAACTTCATCCTGTACTGTTCAGTGGTTAAGCCATAACCATCCAGGAGTGCATTCTTAAGAACTGCAAAATTATTGGCATCACTTTCTTTCACAGTAAGGAGCCTATCCCTACCCTTTCCACTAAATGATAGCCATAGGATAGCAGCCCACTGCCTTTGAGGGACATCCTGTACAACACAGGCCCTCTCAAGTGCAGCAAACCACTTGTTAATGTCATCCCCCTCCTTATAAGGGGGAACTATCTTGTGCAGATTCCTAGAATCATGCTCTCTTGCAGGATGACTATAGGGAATACTGCTGCTGTCACCATGGGTTTCCAACCCAATTTTCTGTCTTTCTCTTTCATTTTCTAAGAACTGTCTATCTAAATCCAGCTGTTGCTTCTTGAGCTTCAGCCTGGATTGTTCCACTCCCAATCTATTGAGCTCCCTTCTAACATTCTGTCATCAGGGTGGGTGGGAGGGACATGCCTTGCAACAGAAGTATGGTGAGAATGAACATTAGGAGACCTGTCTCTAACAGATGGCACCCTAACAGCTTGGCTAACAGAAACAGCACTTCTACTATGATGAGAAGGAATACTCTTACTGTGATGTGAGACAACACTATCAGTGTGATGTGACTCTACATCAGTACCAGCTATGCTAGGTTGTCTGCTAATGGGCAGGCTAGGAAGTTTCCCTTCTAAATCTTTTGCTAGGGGTGCCCCAGGGTCATATTGGGAACCATCAGCTAATTTCTCCACAGAAGTGCCACCTCTGGCCTTATCCTGTTCAACAAGCATATTAACCAACAGTTCTCTAGAGGGATTCTTCCCTACACTTAAACCTCTTTCTATGCAGAGACTCCTTGCTCCTTTCCAGCTAAGGTGATCATAAGCAAGTTTGGACAGATCAACAGTTTGGCCTGTGCCAGACATTTTAGAAAGTGTTTAAGTGATAGAAAAAGTGAGAAAAAGTGTTTCAGAACTTTTTGAAACACAGAAAAAAAACTTTTAAAACTTTTAAAGAACTTTTTAGAAAGTTTAGAAGTACTTTTCAGCACTTTAGCAAAGAAGTGAAAGGAGAAAAGCAAAACTTTTTGGTTAGGTGTACATACACTGAACTTGTTTTGTATATTTTTCTCTTATGAAAAGTACAATGACAAAAGTGGTAAGTAGTTGCAAAGTACTTATCCCACCGCTGCACAACCAATGTAGGAGGCTGGACTGGCTTGTAGTGAGTACCAAGGGGTACTTACACCTAGCACCAGGCCCAGGTATCCCATTATTAGTGTATAGGGTGTCTAGCAGCTTAGGCTGATAGATAATGGTAGCTTAGCAGAGCAGCTTAGGCTGAACTAGGAGACGAGTGAAGCTCCTACAGTACCACTAGTGTCACTTGCACAATATCATAAGAAAACACAATACACAGATATACTAAAAATAAAGGTACTTTATTTTTATGACAATTTGCCAAAGTATCTCAGTGAGTACCCTCAGTATGAGGATAGCAAATATACACAAGATATATGTACACAATGCCAAAAATATGCAGTATAGTATTAGAAAACAGTGCAAACAATGTATAGTTACAATAGGATGCAATGGGGACACATAGGGATAGGGGCAACACAAACATATACTCCAAAAGTGGAATGCGAACCACGAATGGACCTCAAACCTATGTGACCTTGTAGAGGGTCGCTGGGACTGTAAGAAAACAGTGAGGGTTAGAAAAATAGCCCACCCCAAGACCCTGAAAAGTGAGTGCAAAGTGCACTAAAGTTCCCCAAAGAGCACAGAAGTCGTGATAGGGGAATTCTGCAGGAAAGACCAACACCAGCTATGCAACAACAATGGATTTCCAGACTAGAGTACCTGTGGAACAAGGGGACCAAGTCCAAAAGTCACGATCAAGTAGAGAGTGGGCAGATGCCCAGGAAATGCCAGCTGTGGGTGCAAAGAAGCTGCTACTAGGCAGTAGAAGCTCAGGATTCTGCTGGAACGACAAGGGCTAGAAACTTCCCCTTTGGAGGATGGATGTCCCACGTCGTGAAGAGTCGTGCAGAAGTGTTTTCCTGCAGAAAGACTGCAAACAAGCCTTGCTAGCTGCAAGCTTGCGGTTTAGGGTTTTTGGATGCTGCTGTGGCCCAGGAGGGACCAGAATGTCGCCAATTGCGTGAGGAGACAGAGACGGCGTCCAGCAAGAGAAGGAGCCCTCTCAGAAGCAGGCAGCACCCGGAGAAGTGCTGGAACAGGCACTACAAAGTGGGGTGAAACGGTGCTCACCCGAAGTTGCACAAGAGAGTCCCACGCCGCCGGAGGACAACTCAGGAGGTCGTGCAATGCAGGTTAGAGTGCCGTGGACCCAGGCTTGGCTGTGCACAAAGGAAATCCTGGAAAAGTGCACAGGAGCCGGAGTAGCTGCAAAAGACACGGTTCCCAGCAATGCAGTCTGGCGTGGGGAGGCAAGGACTTACCTCCACCAAACTTGGACTGAAGAGTCACTGGACTGTGGGAGTCACTTGGACAGAGTTGCTGGATTCAAGGGACCTCGCTCGTCGTGCTGAGAGGAGACCCAGAGGACCGGTGATGCAGTTCTTTGGTGCCTGCGGTTGCAGGGGGACGATTCCGTCGACCCACGGGAGATTTCTTCGGAGCTTCTAGTGCAAAGAGGAGGCAGACTACCCCCACAGCATGCACCACCAGGAAAACAGTTGAGAAGGCGGCAGGATCAGCGTTACAGTGTCGCAGTAGTCATCTTTGCTACTTTGTTGCAGTTTTGCAGGCTTCCAGCGCGGTCAGCAGTCGATTCCTTGGCAGAAGGTGAAGAGAGAGATGCAGAGGAACTCTGATGAGCTCTTGCATTCGTTATCTAAGGAATTCCCCAAAGCAGAGACCCTAAATAGCCAGAAAAGAGGGTTTGGCTACTTAGGAGAGAGGATAGGCTAGCAACACCTGAAGGAGCCTATCAGAAGGAGTCTCTGATGTCACCTGCTGGCCCTGGCCACTCAGAGCAGTCCAGTGTGCCAGCAGCACCTCTGTTTCCAAGATGGCAGAGGTCTGGAGCACACTGGAGGAGCTCTGGGCACCTCCCAGGGGAGGTGCAGGTCAGGGGAGTGGTCACTCCCCTTTCCTTTGTCCAGTTTCGCACCAGAGCAGGGCTAAGGGATCCCTGAACCGGTGTAGACTGGCTTATGCAGAAATGGGCACCATCTGTGCCCATGAAAGCATTTCTAGAGGCTGGGGGAGGCTACTCCTCCCCTGCCTTAACACTTTTTTCCAAAGGGAGAGGGTGTAACACCCTCTCTCTGAGGAAGTCCTTTGTTCTGCCTTCCTGGGCCAAGCCTGGCTGGACCCCAGGAGAGCAGAAACCTGTCTGAGGGGTTGGCAGCAGCAGCAGCTGCAGTGATACCCCTGAAAAGGCAGTTTGGCAGTACCCGGGTCTGTGCTAGAGACCCGTGGGATCATGGGATTGTGCCAACAATGCCAGGATGGCATAGAGAGGGCAATTCCATGATCTTAGACATGTTACATGGCCATATTCGGAGTTACCATTGTGAAGCTACACATAGGTAGTGAACTATGTGTAGTGCACGCGTGTAATGGTGTCCCCGCACTCACAAAGTCCGGGGAATTTGCCCTGAACAATGTGGGGGCACCTTGGCTAGTGCCAGGGTGCCCACACACTAAGTAACTTTGCACCTAACCTTTACCAGGTAAAGGTTAGACATATAGGTGACTTATAAGTTACTTAGGTGCAGTGGTAAATGGCTGTGAAATAACGTGGACGTTATTTCACTAAGGCTGCAGTGGCAGGCCTGTGTAAGAATTGTCGTAGCTCCCTATGGGTGGCAAAAGAAATGCTGCAGCCCATAGGGATCTCCTGGAACCCCAATACCCTGAGTACCTCAGTACCATATACTAGGGAATTATAAGGGTGTTCCAGTATGCCAATGTGAATTGGTGAAATTGGTCACTAGCCTGTTAGTGACAATTTGGAAAGAAATGAGAGAGCATAACCACTGAGGTTCTGGATAGCAGAGCCTCAGTGAGACAGTTAGTCATAACACAGGTAACACATTCAGAGCACACTTATGAGCACTGGGGCCATGGCTGGCAGGGTACCAGTGACACATACAACTAAAACAACATATATACAGTGAAAAATGGGGTAACATGCCAGGCAAGATGGTACTTTCCTACACAACCCCCCCGCCCCCAAACGAAGGACAATAAGACTAGTCATTACCTGATGGGTCTTCATTGTCTAAGTGGAAATATCTGGAGAGTCCATCTGCATTGGAGTGGGTACTCCCAGGTCTATGTTCCACTGTATAGTCCATTCCCTGTAGGGATATGGACCACCTCAACAATTTAGGATTTTCACCTTTCATTTGTTTTAGCCAAAGTAGAGGTTTGTGGTCTGTCTGAACAATGAAGTGAGTGCCAAACAGGTATGGCCTCAACTTCTTCAGTGCCCAGACCACAGCACAGGCCTCCCTCTCTATGGCAGACCAACGCTTTTCTCAAGGGGTCAACCTCCTGCTGATAAAAGCAACAGGTTGATCCTGGCCCTCAGAATTAAGTTGTGATAAGACTGCCCCTAGCCCTAATTCAGATGCATCAGTTTGGACAATGATTTTTTGGGAGTAACAGGGGCTTTTCAGGACAGGTGCAGAGCACATGGCCTGCTTCAGCTCCTCAAAAGCTTTCTGACAGTTTGCTGTCCATAATACCTTCTTAGGCATTTTCTTTGAAGTGAGGTCATTAAGAGGGGCTGCAATGGAGCCATAGTTCTTTATGAACCTCCTATAGTACCCAGTGAGGCCTAAAAAGGCTCTCACCTGAGTCTGAGTGGTAGGGGGAACCCAATCTATAATAGTTTGGATTTTCCCCTGAAGTGGTGCAATCTGTTCTCCACCTACCAGGTGTCCCAGATAAACCACTTTCCCCTGCCCTATCTGGCACTTTGAAGCCTTGATAGTGAGGCCTGCCTTTTGCAGGGCCTCCAAAACTTTCCATAGGTGGACCAGGTGACCATCCCAGCTGGAGCTAAAGACAGCTATATCGTCTAGATATGCTGCACTAAAAGCTTCCAGCCCGTGCAGGACTGCGTTCACCAACCTCTGAAAAGTGGCAGGTGCATTTTTCAATCCAAAAGGCATTACTGTGAATTGGTAATGGCCTCCAATGGTTGAAAATGCAGTTTTTGCTTTTGCATCTTCTGATAATTTGATCTGCCAATACCCTGCAGTCAAATCAAAAGTGCTTAGATACTTGGCAGATGCCAGTGTATCTATGAGCTCATCTGCCCTGGGTATAGGGTGAGCATCAGTTTTGGTTACCTGGTTGAGACCTCAGTAGTCAACACAAAACCGCATTTCCTTCTTTCCATCCTTGGAATGAGGTTTTGGTACAAGTACCACAGGAGAAGCCCATGGACTTTCAGAGCGCTCAACCACTCCCAGTTCAAGCATTTTCTGCACCTCTTGCTTTATGCCATCTCTGACATGGTCAGGCTGCCTATAGATCTTACTTTTGACAGGCAAGCTGTCTCCAGTATCTATAGTGTGCTCACACCAAGAAGTGGTACCTGGCACAGTAGAGAAGAGTTCAGAAAACTGACCCAGGAGATTTATGCAGTGGTCTTTCTGCTCAGCAGTAACACAATCTGCCAAAACTACACCTTCCACTAGAGCATCTTGTTCTGTGGAAGAGAACAGATCAGGGAGAGGGTCACTCTCTTCTTCCTGTCCCTCATCAGTTGCCATGAGCAGGGTGAGATCAGCCCTGTCATAGTAGGGTTTCAGGCGATTGACATGGAGCACCCTAAGGGGACTCCTGGCAGTGCCTAAGTCAACTAAGTAGGTGACTTCACCCTTCTTTTCAACAATTATGTGGGGTCCTCTCCATTTATCTTGGAGTGCTCTTGGGGCCACAGGCTCCAAGACCCACACATTCTGCCCTGGTTGGTACTGAACCAAAACAGCCTTCTGGTCATGCCATTGCTTCTGGAGCTCTTGGCTGGCCTGAAGGTTTTTACTGGCCTTTTTCATGTACTCAGCCATCCTTGATCTGAGGCCAAGTACATAGTCCACTATGTCTTGCTTTGGAGCTTTTAAAGGTTGTTCCCAACCCTCCTTAACAAGTGTTAGAGGACCTCTCACAGGGTGACCAAATAGGAGTTCAAAGGGGCTGAAGCCCACTCCTTTTTGGGGTACCTCCCTGTAAGCAAAAAGGAGGCAAGGAAACAGGATTTCCCATCTCCTGCAGAGTTTTTCAGGGAGTCCCATAATCATGCCTTTGAGAGTTTTGTTAAATCTCTCCACCAGTCCATTTGTTTGTGGATGATAGGGTGTGGTGAACTTGTATGTAACACCACACTCCTTCCACATGGCCTTTAAGCAGACATGAAATTGCTTCCCCTGTCTGATATCACCTCTTTTGGGAAGCCCACCCTGGAAAAGATTACCAGGAGGGCCTTTGCCACTGCAGGAGCTGTAGTGGTCCTTAGAGGAATTGCTTCAGGATATCTGGTGGCATGGTCCACTACCACTAAGATAACCCTATTGCCTGAAGCAGTAGGAGGGCCAAGGGGGCCAACTATGTCAACCCCTACCCTTTCAAAGGGAACCCCAACCACAGGCAGTGGAATAAGGGGTGCCTTTGGAGTGCCACCTGTCTTGCTACTGGCTTGACAGGTTTCACAGGACTTACAAAATTCCTTTGTGTCCTCTGACATTCTAGGCCAATGAAAACAAGGGAATAAGCCTGTCCCAAGTTTTCATTTGCCCCAAATGTCCAGCTAAGGGAATGTCGCGGGCAAGAGTTAGGAGGAACTTTCTGTACTCCTGAGGAATCACCAATCTCCTGGCAGCTCCAGGTTTTGGATCCCTTGCTTCAGTGTACAAGAGGTTGTCCTCCCAGTAAACTCTGTGAGAGTCACTGACATCCCGATTTGCTTGTTTGACAGCTTGCTGCCTTAGACCCTCTAGTGTGGGACAGGTCTGCTGTGCCACACTCAGCTCCTCCCTGGCAGGCCCCCCTTCAACCAAAAGCTCAGCAGTGTCTGCTTCCAGCTCCTCTGGTGTAGGTTCTGCACAGGGTGGAAGTTCTTCTTCCTCAGAAGTTGAATCCACTGTAGAGGGAGGGATAGTAGGTAGTGATTTACTTCTACTAACCCTAGCTTTAGGGAGCACTTGGTCCATTCTTCCAGGATCCATCGGTTACTTGGTACTGGTGACCAAGTAGGTGTTGTTCAGGGTGGACCAGTTTCTCTATTACCATTGTAACACTGGCACCTGTGTCCCTGTAGGCCTGAGCCTCAACACCATTTATTAGGGGTAGTTGCTTGTACTTATCCATGTTAAGGGGACAAGCAACCAATACCCTGGGTACCTCAGTACCATATACTAGGGAATTATAAGGGTGTCCCAGTATGCCAATGTGAATTGGTGAAATTGGTCACTATCCTGTTAGTGACAATTTGGAAAGAAATGAGAGAGCATAACCACTGAGGTTCTGGATAGCAGAGCCTCAGTGAGACAGTTAGTCATAGCACACTTATGAGCACTGGGGCCCTGGCTGGCAGGGTCCCAGTGACACATACAACTAAAACAACATATATACAGTGAAAAATGGGGGTAACATGCCAGGCAAGATGGTACTTTCCTACAGTCTGGCAAAACAGGAAATGGTTTGTTTAATCAAACATTACAGTTACAGCACCGGGATATGAGGACTGACGTTGAAATGGTTGATGTTTTATGCAGTTTTCTAGGAGCAATAAAAACATTAACATTCTTTCCCTGTGAAATATGCGAACAGTTAAAGAGGTGTCATGGATCTGATTTCCAGATAAGGAATGCAGGTGGGCCTCGACCCGGCGTGGACACTATGGCCCTCATTTCAACCCTGGCGGTCGGTGATAAAGTGCCGGTATTACTGACAACAGACTGGCGGTAACCAAAATGGAATCATGACCATGGTGGAAATCGCCAACACAGACAGACACGTTAACATACTGACTGCCTTGGCGGTATCAACAAACACTGCGGCGGTAACCGCCAACAGCCAGTCGGCGGACCATGTACCGCCCACTGTATCACAACAGGCCTATCCGCCAGAGTTTCCTGGGCGGTAACATCGACATCAAAAACACGGCGGAAACAGTGTACTGAAGGGACACGATTCACCTCTTGACACTCAAAGAAGAACCACGACGCCATGGAGCCCGAGCTGCACATACTTCCAATGCTGGTATATCTTCTCCTATACCAGGAAAACCAACAACAGCGAAGATGACCACTGTGAGTACCGCACCTAGCACACAAGGGAGGTGGGGAAAAAAAAGAGAGTGACACACACACACACACACACACGCAACACCCCCACCCACAACAACATACACACAAACAGAAGCAACAACAGTACAAATCCACCCCATACCCCTCAGGAATAACGCAAGGACAAAAGGAAGTGATCAAAGTTTGTGTAATAAAATGAATCTCCATAAAAATTTCCTCAAAGTACTAAACACTATTTACAACATACACAAATGTCTAGTCCAAAATGTCCGTGGGCCACAGGGCCATATCCTACAGGCAAAGCCCACACTTGACTCCTGCCCCAATAAGGGGAGAACAGTGCAGGGGCAACAGGTCGAAAAAACACAGGCACCTCAGGGGGACGGGGAATGGGGGGGCACCTCAGCCGGAAGATGGGACAATGCCACTGTCATGGAAGGGGCTACATGCCCACTGCTTGGTCCTGGGTAGTGCAAAGCCACAGTCTCTCAAGTGGGTGGTTTGCCCACTACTTGGTCCTGAGGAGTGCAAGGCCACAGACTCTCAAGTGGGTGGTCTGCCCATTGCTTGGTCCTGGGTAGTGCAAAGCCACAGTCTCTCTAGTGGGTGGTTTGCCCACTACTTGGTCCTGGGGAGTGCAAGGCCACAGTCTCTCAAGTGGTTGGTCTGCCCACTGCTTGGTCCTGGGGAGTGCAAAGCCACAGTCTCTCTTGTGGGTGGTTTGCCCACTGCTTGGTCCTGGGGAGTGCAAGGCCACAGTCTCAAGTGGGTGACTTGCCCATTGGCTCTGGAGGGGGCAATATGCCCTGTGATCTTCATCCTGAGGAGGAGGAGGTGAGTGGATGGCTTCTTCCACTGGTTCTGGAGGGGGCTTTGTGCACAGTTGGATCCATCCTGCCAAGGATGCACTGAGTGGATGTCTTCTTCCACTGGTTCTGGAGGGGGCTTTGTGCCCAGTCTGCTTCATTCTGGATGGGGCAAGGTCACAGTCTCTCACCTGGGTGTCACACAGACAGGTGTTGCAGGGGCCAGGACGCACTGCTGCCCATGTAGTCACTACTACACACTGCTCGCCGGCAGTGATGGCTGCTCAATGGATGGCATTTGCCCTGCAGGTGGCGGTGCTATCAGTGGTGGTGGGAGGCTCCAGCCCTTCACCTGCAGCCTCGGACGGCTGAAGTGCCATGGCTGGTGTTGTGTGCCCCTACCTGCCCTTTGCAGATGATGGTGCCTCCTTCCCCTTGCTGGATGATGTCTCCTTCTCGGCCTTGCTGGCTGGTGGTGCCTCCTTCCCCTTGGCAGGTGGTGGTGCCTCCTTCCCCTTGCTAGGTGGCAGCCCCTTCTTGGCCTTGGAAGGTGGTGCTGGCACACTGGCTGTGCTGACGGGTGCCTCCCAGGAGCCTCTCACACCCGCAGTAGCTGCAGAAACCACAGTGGCCGTGGACTTGGTGGCTGAGGTGTTGGGCTGGGTTCTGGCCACCCAGGGGTGAAGGACGGGGGGAAGGGTAGGGAAGAGACCTAAGGCAGCGAGGAAAACCTTCTTAGGGACACTGGGGCGGGAAGAGGGAGAAGATGTGGGAGTGGAGGGAGAGGGAGTGGTTGTAGGAGGTGTCAGTTTGCTGTGTTTGGGTGCAGGTGCATGGCTGGATGCTGTTGTGAGGTGGATGGCTGTTGGGTGTCTGGGTGCTTGTGTTTGTGTTCTGTGGGAGGAGGGGGCACAGACACAGTGGGAGAAGACACAGGGGACGTGTGCATGGCTGTGGGGGTGGTGACTGCCAGTGAGGGGTGTGTAGTGATAGGCGTGATGGTGATGGGGTAGTGGATGAGGATGTAGTGCATGCAGGTGTGAGTGGAGACACTACTGGGAGGGTGGTGGACGAGGAGGGGGACACAGTGGAGGCAGTGGATGTTGCTATGACTGCATCTGGATGGTGTTTGTGTGAGTGTTTGTGGGCTGATGTGTGGTGCTTATGTTTGCCTGAGCCACTCCTGTATGTTGTTGTGGGTGCATGCTGGTCTGAATGTGTGCTTGGGATAGGTTGGGGTTCAGGGGAATGGGACTGGGTAGAGGAAGTTGGAGGGGGGAGGCTAGATACAGGGACAATGGCTGCCGTCAGAGAGGAGGCCAGAGCCTGGATTGGTCTCTGTTGGGCCGCCAAGCCAGTGTGAATGCCCTCCAGGAATGCATTAGTCTGTTGCATATGGGCTGCCAGCCCCTGGATGGAATTCACAATGGTTGACTACCCTACAGAGATGGATCTCAGGAGGTCAATAGTCTCCTCACTCAGGGCAGCAGGGCTAACTGGGGCAGGGCATGAGGTGCCTGGGGAGAAGGAGAGGCCCACCCTCCTGGGTGAGCGGGCACGGGCAACACGATGAAGGGCTGCTGGGAGAGCGGTGCTGGTACGAGGTGGCGGCTGTACCTGTAGTTGGGGTGAGCATAGAGGTGTCCGCCACCACCAGGGAGCTTCCATCAGGGGAGGTATCATTGTGCTGTCCCCTCCTGTCTCCGCCGTAGTGCTCCCCCTCGCCCTCCATCCCACTGGTGCCCTCACCGTCAGTGGATTCGGCCTCCTGGGCCATGTGGGATGCAGCTCCCTCCGTCGCCGGTGTATCTGCTCCTCTGCCAGATGATGCTAATGCACAGGAGGACAGGGTGACAAAACAAAAAGGGGGGGAGAGACAAAGGATACACTTGGTCTATGGCATCAACAACACAACCGTTGGCATACATGACACATACACACACAGGGGACAGCCCTACGCACTGGGCAATGCACTACAAGTTACAATGCTAGTCACCAGGCCTTGGGGTACAATGCCTAACGCCAATAGCAGCACACCTGAAACCCGCAGGACCCTGCCTAGTAGTAGATTCCCACTATTAAATTTGAGTTTGGAGTGCATCAGAGCCTGCCCATAATGGAACCTACCCTGCCATCTACGTCCTGGCCTAGGGGCACCCACAGACCCACATCCCCCACCAAGATGACACCTCAACAGGCGCTATACCATGATTCAGATACTGTACTCACCCCCTTGTGGCTGCTGTGATGCCTTCAAGTGCCCATCCAACTCCGGATAGCCCACCGCCAGGATGCGGGACATCAGGGGGCTCAGGGTCCGACAGGCACCCCTTCCTCGTTGGGAGGCCAGCCCCAGGTGGGCCTCTGCTGTCTTCCTTGCCTAGCGGCGCAGGTCCTCCCACCGTTTGCGGCAGTGGGTGCTCCGCCTGTCAAAGACCGCCAGGGTCCGCACCTCCTTAGTGATGGCACGCCAAATACCCTTTTTCTGATGGGCGCTGACATGCAGGAAAAATACATCAGAAAAGGTATTAGTGATACAGTCCGGACTGTCATACTCATGGTCCACGATATCCCTCCCATCCCCTTATGCACTGACATTGACCACCATACATGCAGCACTCTGCCCAGGACCCCTCAGCCCCCCCCCCCAACACGAGGCTTACACACACAGCACTCCATACATTCAAGCCCCATTCATTGTGCACACACTGTACCCACCTGTTGGTCTGGAGGACCATAAAGTAAACGGTACTGGGGTAGGACCACATCCACTAGCTTCTGCAACTCCTACGAAGTGAAGGCAGAGGCCCTGTCCCCAGTGACTCGAGCCATGGTCGCTTCCAGACACAGGTCACAGCAGCACTTGCAGTGTAGGTCCTCTCCTGTTGAAGGTCAGGTAGCAAGTGAGTGAACAGATAGAAAATAGCGGTCAAGTTTGCAGCGGTGTGTACCGTGACCGCTGTCGTACATCGCTATTGGCTCATTGGAACCTATAGGCCCAATGACAACCAATGAGGTGTTGCACGGCGGTCATCGACCGCCGACCGCAACGGCGCACTACGCCAGCGGAATTACCTCATTTCCACTTGTCCCTCCTCACACAGGTCAGGCAGCCGCCATTTCAGGGGTACACAGGCCATGGCACCTAACTGCGTCACATCAGATGAGGCACATCAACTGACTCACGAGTTCACATACTGTTTCTGTAAAAAAATAAAATTGCATATCAATCCGAGTATATGTTTGAATGTGACCTTCTGCTCACCATTTTTCAAACTAGGATTCGACCACTGAGAATGTTTAGAAGATGGAGACATCCCCCTGTGTACAGACCCTGGTGGACCTGGCCACAATGGAGGACAGGCACTTTATCCTGACCTACAGACTTGATAGGGCCACTATCACAGAGCTGTGTGCCCAATTGGAGCCTGACCTGATGTCTGCTGTCCGTCAGCCCACTAGGATCCCCCCACTTGTGCAAGTCCTATCTGTGCTCCATTTCTTGTCAAGTGGCTCCTTCCAAGTGACAGTGGGCTTGGCAGCAGGAATGTCTCAGGCAATGTTCTCAGTTGTGCTGACAAGAGTGTTGGCTACCCTGATTAAACACATGCCCAGCTACATTGTAAAGCTGACTTCTTTGCAATGGGACATATCCCCAACATCATTGGGGCTATTGATAGGACACATATTGCATTTGTCTCCCACCGGAGGAATGAACAGGTGTTCAGAAATCGTAAGAGCTTTCACTCTATGAATGTGCAGATGGTGTGTCTGGCAGACCAGTACATCTCCCATGTGAATGCCAAGTATCCCGGCTCTGTGCATGATGCCTTCATCCTGAGGAATAGCAGCATCCCAAATGTGATGGCTCAACTCCAGAAACACCGGGTGTGGCTGATAAGTGAGCCCTGGTCCCCACCCAGTGGATGTTGGTGTAGGGGTATGTTGTGGGCCCTAAGGGTGAGTGTGTGGCTGACAGTTGTCCCTCGATATCTGCAGGTGACTCTGGTTAACCCAACCTCTCATGGTTTCTGACCCCTGTGAGGAATGGCAGGACAAGGGCAGAGGAACGTTACAATGAGGCACATGGGAGCATTAGAAGAATGGACATTCGGCCTGCTGAAGGCCAGGTTTCGATGCATCCATATGACAGGTCTATCCCTGTACTACTCACCAAAGAAGGTTTGCCAGATCATCATGGCATGCTGCATGTTGCACAATCTTGCATTGAGACGCCAGGTGCCTTTTCTGCAGGAGGATGATGCTGGAGATGGGCGTGTGGCAGTAGTGGACCCTGTGGAGAGTGAAGATGAGGATGCAGAGGATGAGGACAACAGGACTGCTATCATACTACAGTATTTCTAGTGAGACACAGGTAGGACAGTGTGACTTCTCTTTGCATTGAATGTGTTGTATTTGACATTGTACATGTCAGGCAGATTCTCACAATTCAATGGCCACTTACTGTACCCTTTGGCATCTCTGTTTCAGATATCTGTGCCCCATTCTGACACCTGGTATGTTGTCTGCAGCCAACTACAGGTCATTTATGATTCTACAGTACTGTATAGTTGTATTGCAATGTTTGCAGTTTGGAAAATGAATACATACTGAAATCATTGAACAAACTCAATACTTGTATTTTTTCCAAGGGTGTTTATTTTAGTGCCAAAAAGTAGAGGGGCGATGTGCAATGGGCTGGGGTGATGATGGAGGAAAGTCCAGGATGGAGTCCAGTCTATTGGGATCACAGGTGCATTTTCCAAGGGGGCATAGGAAGGGGAGCAATGGCAGTTCATGGTGGACAGGGTGACGGCGTGGGACACAAAGGTGACATTCAGGAGAGTCCTATTTGCTGGTGGTGGTCTTGGCAAGTGTCTCTGGCTTCTGCCTGGATCGCAGGGACCCTCCGTGGGGTGGTTCTCCTTCTGCGGGGGAAGGGGGTGCTGGTGGTCTGTTGGTCCTGTGGCGGGTCCTCCTGTCCACTAGCGGCAGCAGAGGTGGAGGGCTGTTGTGTGTCCTGGCTAGTGTCAGGGTCCCGCTGGAGTGCCACTGCCTCCCTCATGGTTTTGGCCATGTCTGCCAGCACCCCTGCAATGGTGACCAGAGTGGTGTGAATGTCCTTGAGGTCCTCCCTGATCCCCAGGTACTGTCCCTCCTGCAGCCGCTGGGTCTCCTGCAACTTGGCCTGTACCTGGCCCATAGTGTCCTGGGAATGTTGGTATGCTCCCACGATGTTGGTGAGTGCCTCATGGAGAGTGGGTTCCCTGGGCCTGTCCTCCCCCGTGGCACAGTAGTCCTCCCAGTGCCCCTGTTGTCCTGTGCCTCTGTCCCCTGGACCGTGTACCCACTACCACTCACCCCAGGTCCCTGATTGTCCTGGGTTTGTGGGGTGGCCTGGGTTCCCTGTAGCGGTGGACACACTGCTGATTGACGTGTCCTAGGAGCAGAGGTATGGGACTGCTGGGTGGGTGTGGTGCTGGTGTTTCCTGAGAGGGAAGGCTCTGTGGTGGTGTTGAGCTGGGAACCCGACTGTCTGGAGGTCCCCAATGGGCCAGGCTGGTTATCCAGATCCATGGAAGCTGAGCTGCTGTCATCACTGCAGGCCTCTTGGGGGGGGGCGGGAGTTGATGCTGCTGGCACCTCCTAACCGGTGACATTGGCAGAGTTACCTGTAGGGATGTAAAAGCAGTGTTATTGTTTGTGTGCCATCTAGTTCATGAGTGGGTTGCCCTGTCTGGTTGCTGTTGCCCTGGCAGCTTGGCCTTGTGTGGGTTGCGATTTGGTGGGCTGGTTGGTTCTCTGTAGTGCGCATTCTGCAGTGATATGTGTCCATGCAGGTCTGTGAGGGGTGTCCATGCATTGGTGTTGCATGCAGGGCTTGGCATTGAGATGAGTGGGTTGTGAGGGTGGGTGTGTGGGAGGTAGTGGGGTGCTGGGAGTGAGGGTCAGTGAATGTAATGGCATGCAGGTGAAGGGGGTAAGTAGTAAAGAGTTGTCTTACCAGAGTCCATTCCCCCCGCTACTCCTGCCAGGCCCTCAGGATGCAGGATTGCCAGTACTTGCTCCTCCCATGGTGATAGTAGTGGGGGAGGAGGTGGTAGTCCAATGCCAGTCCTCTGTACAGCGAGTTGGTGCCTTGCTGCAATGGAGCGTACCTTCCCCCGTAGGTCGTGCCACCTCTTCCTGATGTCATCCCTCGTCTTGGGGTGCTGTCCCACGGCGTTGACCCTATCCTTTATCCTCAGCCATAGCGCCATCTTCCTAGCGATGGAAATCTGCTGCACCTGTGATCCGAATAACTGTGGCTCTACCTAGATGATTTCCTCCACCATGACCCTCAGCTCCTCCTCAGCAAATCTGGGGTGTCTTTGAGGGGCCATGGGTGCGGTGTGAGTTGTGTAGGTGAGGGTGTTTGGACTGATAGGTTTGGGTGTGTGATGTGGAGTGCAATAGTGGTGTATATGTATTAGTAGTGTGTGTGTGTCTGGTTCTCTCTGTGGTGTTGTTCTTGGTGTCGTAGTGTCAATCGTTGTTTGTAAGGGGGTTTTTATAGTGGGGTGTGGGTGTGGTGGGTGCATGGGTTTCAGGTGTGTGGATTTTGAAATGGCCAATGTGGTGTTGTATTGTATATGGGTGTGTATTTTGAACGCGGCGGTATGTACCGTAAATGGTTTAGAGCCATTGAATGTCCGCTGTGGTGATTTGTGGGTCGTCATATAGTGGGTGTTGTTCTGCTGTCGTAACAGTGCTGGTTTTGCTACAGACAGTTTATCACTGACCATTGTGCTGTCGGATTTGTGTATGTGTCTGTTTTGTGTCGGAATAATGTGTGTGTGTTGTGATATGGTTTGCGGAATACCGACGCTGCAGCGGTATGTTGGCGGCAGACAGCACAGCGGTAAGCGGCATTTATCGCCAGGGTTAAAATGAGGGCCTATGTGTGCCAGTGAGTTTGTGTCCAGATGTCTGGCCTGAGGGGCACATGGTCACTGCGCATGCTGTGAATGCTGTGTGCTGATTGGCTACGTCTACCTAACTACATGTGGCATCTGACTTTATGGTGTTTTGGAGTGCATGCGTCCCTCTGGCCATTTGTGCTTTGTTGGGGTTAAACTCCAGGGACCATTGTAGTGTTGCTGCCAATCTGTGGGATCTGATCTAAGTTTGTGCGTCTGGCTGTCAGACAAATGTCACCCCACCTGGACCTATCAGTCATTAACATTCAGGCCTGGGCTGCAGAGCCTCCCTGAGGCTGGGGTTAATGGAGAGTTCATGACGGGGGAATCCAACAGGGATGATGTGATTTTGTTTGTATATGAAAATGCATCTTTCGTGTATAAAGGTGTCTTGCAGTCGTGTGTATTGATTGGCCCGATGCCAATCAGTTCACGTCAGGCTCCTCCTCCCTGGAGGTCTTGATTGACAGATGAGGGCCTGGGGTGACCCTGACCCCTCTGGGAGGGGCCTGACGTAACAGAAAGTCTTCCAAAGATGTAACACAGGATCACTCATCACAACCCCGGAGGAAATTAATTGCAGCGTCTTCCGAGGCTAGGAACCCCTAAAGGCCCTGTTAGAAATGGGGTCTCTGGTTGGCAGTCAATTTTCGCTCTGTACACTCACAGTAATACAGTGAAAACACTACAAAAGGGACACAACACCAGTTTAGAAAAATAGAGAATATTTATGTAAATAAAACAAGACCAAAACTACAAAAATCCAATATACATAAGCTATGATTTTTTTAAGTTAAAGAGTCTTAATCAATAGAAGTCAATGGATGTGTTGTTTTTACACAAAATACCTGGTTCGCATCAAAAATAAAGCCGCAAGGGCAAGTGTGTGTCGGAAAAGTCAGCAATGTGTCAATTCCTGACTTGCAAGTGAGGGCTTGCATCGTTTCTTCTCCAGTCGGGTAGGCGATGAGTTGTTTTTCTCTCCCGCAGAAGAGCGATGCGTCGATTTCCGGATGGGTAACCTCGGGTCCGTGCAGGTTCACTGTAGTTTTGACACCCAGCAACGATGCGTGCGAAATTCCGGTGCACGGTGGTGAAGAGCCACGCTGCATGGGTGATGCATCGATTTTGGCAGCCGCACACAGGTGTTGTGTCGATTTCCCAGCTGCTCACAGGCAAAGGGGCAGTACTCCTCATCCAGCTCTTCAGCTCTTCTCCTTGGCAGAGGTCCCTCTTGATCCAAAAGTCATGTAAAAGTCTGGGGTTTTGGTTCCACTACGTATACCCCTTTCTTCCTTTGAAACTTCAAAGGAAAGTCTCTGTTGTGCACAAGATCCCAGGCCTGGCCCCAGACACACACCAGGGGTTGGAGACTGCATTCTGTGATGACAGGCACTGCCTTTTCAGGTGTAAGTGTCAGCTCCTCCCTCCCCACTCAAGCCTAGGAGACTCTTCAGGCTATGTAGGCTCCACCCGAGCTCCCCTTTGTGTCACTGTCTAGAGGGAATTCACAAACAGCCCAACTGTCAGTCTGACCCAGACGTGGATTCCAGAAGCAGGGAGAGGCACAGAATGGTTAAGCAAGAAAAAGCCCACTTTCTAAAAGTGGCATTTTCAAGCTGACAATCTAAAACCCAACTTTACCAAAATATATATTTTTTAATTGTGAGTTCAGAGACCCCAAACGCCACATCTCTATCGGCTCCCAATGGCAAACTGCACTTAAAAGATATTTAAAGGCAGTCCCCATGTTAACCTATGAGAGAGACAGGCCTTGAAATACTGAAAACCAAATTTGGCAGTGTTTCACTATCAGGACATGTAAAACACATCTGTACATCTCCTACCATTAACATACACTGCACCCTCCTGCCCATGGGGCTACCTAGGGCCTAACTTAGGGGTGTGTTGTGATTTACTTTTTTGATGTTATAGTAACAGAACCTGACTAAGTAATTGAGAACTCTAGTAGGCTATAGTTCTGTAATGTTCAGTTGATGTACGCTTTCATGAGGCTGCCTGCTTCGGTTGGTGTCTCTCCAATAAACGTATATTTTGCACCTATCTGAGGCGAGTTGACTTTGCAACACTGGCAACGACTTGCCTGGGAGGAAACAGGCGAAGACACCAACCTTTCCTGATTCGAAC
The DNA here is from genome assembly GCF_031143425.1 of Pleurodeles waltl. NCBI lineage: Eukaryota > Metazoa > Chordata > Amphibia > Caudata > Salamandridae > Pleurodeles > Pleurodeles waltl. Next base: position 1,606,494 of record NW_027150408.1, on the reverse strand, counting down.
CCAAGTTCGTATTGAAATGAGATTTTCACATTCTCCTCGTAGGGAGTTTGGCCACTAGCTGTACAGAACAGGATTTCTGGATTCCCTTTACTGTGAGTCTACTAGTTTCAAAAGTGTGTCCTACGGCCTTGTAATTATTTCACCTGTCGCTGTAGTCCACTGTTTGTTTGACGCGTGAACATCACCGCTTGACACAGCGGTTTAACAAGACGTTTAGCCTATTCAAGCCACGCTTGGCTTGTGTGAACAAAGGCTTATTGGCATTGTTACCGCGTAATACCGTGTTTAAACTGTGTAAGGAAAAGACTGTTTTACTCATGTGCTCCTGTTCTTTGCTCGCACTTTGCTCAAGCCGAGCCGAGTAGTGCGTGCACTTTTGTTTCCTTCAACATCACGCCGTGCACCCATGCACTTCTGCTCCTGCCGCGCGAGTCTGCTTGAGCCGAATGGTGCGCACCTCTGTTTTTGTTCCGCATTTACTTCACAAGTTTGAGCCGCCATGTTGGACGACGAAATGTGTAACTGTTTACCCTTCACCGCTACTTATCCTGACCTTTAAAACATTTTTGGGGGATTTAGTGGTTCCTTCTTCAGAAAAGCTTTGTAATTTCAGTGTTACACACACACATATATATATTATTTTCTTTTTTGTCTTTACAATAATAGAGTACATTCATAATGAGAATTTGGAATATTTACAGAATACATTTTGTGAAGTGAAAATCTTCTACCTCCATTTGATATTGTGGCAGCAAGCAGCAAGTCTCAACCACCTGGCTTTTTGTCAGCATGGAAGTGTTGGTAATACCTATTAGATTCGTATCTTTTGGCCATAGGAGGAAAGAAATTCTTAGCTGATAGAAATCAAGAAGCTCTTCTACATAACTTAGGAGTGGAAAGCAGAAACATTTGTGACAGTTTGGAAACACTGCCTGTTGGAGAAGCAGATGGAGAACCAAGAGATATATATATGTCTGCAGCAATGTTTGCTAAACATTTTGAGTTAAGACTGAATGTAGTCTTAAAAAGCCAAAAACTCTTTGCAAGAATCCAAGGAAAAACTGAGGATGTAGGAAATGTTGTTGCGGCTCTACGTACATTAGCACGCACATGTGACTTTGGGGATATCACTGATTCCCTAATTAGAGACCAGCTGGTGCGATGTACCAACAGCAAACGTACACAGGAAAAACTACTGACAAAAAGTCCTGATTTAAGGGGAGCAATTGCCATATTGGAAGGAATGGAGAGTACAAATAGTTGGCTAAAGGAGATGAATGACGATGATCCACAGGGTTGCTCACACACGGATGTTATTAGGAATACTCAGGAACTTAGTGTTGTATCCAAAGTAAATGCTGACAACAGATCATCTACTACCTTTAAGGATAGGAGAACAAGGAGATTAAAACAAAGTGTTATCGCTGTGGTAATTCAGGACACTCAGCAAACTATCCAAATTGTTATGCAAGAAACTCTATATGTAGGAAGTGTAAAAAAGGGGTCATTATGCACGTGTTTGCAAGGGTGATAAAATCATGAGTGTAGATGTGGTCTCAGAAAACATGAACAAGATGAATTAGGTGAGGTTAAACCGGTAGCAGCCCCTGGTGCACCAGGATTGTGTTGTGCAGCTCAAAGTAATTGCTAAACTCCATCAAAGGGTAAATACTGACGCAGGACTGATAGCCAATTAGTATCATAGGGGAAAGTTGTTTTCCATAATGCCCTTCTCCCAGGTCTAAGCGCTATAAATAACAGACTACAGCTATCCAGTTTACCAACCTCGGAAGGCTGAGTCTGTTCCAGGGATTTAAACTTGGAACATTCTGACCATCTCATTTGCTGAACATTCCTGGCAGCTAAATTGTGTATTATGGAGGCCGTCCAAGTAATCATCACATGCCTTCTCACTCACTGTTTAGCTATGAAGCTACAATTATATCATCATCATCTATAAAGGAAGAGTGTCATCCGAGGGGAATGTCCTTAATTTCTCAATTGAGCCTGTTGGAAGCTCTCACATAGTGCAGAGAAGAGGATGCAGGTCTAAGGAGAACTTTATATCCAAAAGATGAAAGAGTTTAGTCAAGTAGGAGATCCTTGTGATGCAGAACCGCTTGGTTCAAGGTTTGTAACTTTCTCACCAGCCCAAATGTTAGAGAGGCTGCTTGCTTACAAAGGGGTGATATCCTGTTTGATCTTGTTCCAGTCCAGTTTTCTTACAAATGCTTACTATCACTCTGAAGTGCCTCTAATATTTGAAAACCCAGAAGCAGAGTAAAATGTTCAACATCTGATTCCCAAATCATGCACAATTTGATGCAAGGGAAGAGAGGGATTTAAAACCATGTATTCTGGTTCTAAGTCAAGGCCACCTCTATAATGTGGTCTAAGGATTGAAGTTCAGATACAGTAATGGCTCTTGAAATGCAGCCAGGTCTACTTGTGGGGTACACCAGTGGTTCCCAACCTGTGGGCCGGGGACCCCTGAGGGTCCGCGAAGCCTCCTCAGGGAGTCAATGACTGCTTGGAAAATTAAATAATATTAAGAGATGAATAAAGTGTATATAAATAAAGTGGCTAAATGTACAACTGAAAATGTTAAGACATACTGTAAATGTCGAGGAATTTGAAATTGGAGGGTAAAAAAATTAAATTATCCCCTTCAGATTGATTCACGGGAGCAGCGCACGTGCATCAAGCAGAATACAGAATGGACAATGTGTGGCTTCAGTTGAATTTAGAAAAGCTTCAACCTGCTTGTTAAAATTACATTTCACATTGTTTTTATTTATAATTGTTTGCAAATTAAATAAAATGTGTTATTATTTGTGTATGTGTTTGATGGACTGCTTTTCTCTTGTGTAACGCTTTGCAGTTCAGATCATCATCAATGTTTAGGCCGGGGTTCCCGACTTCCAGTAATAACTCAGTTGGAGGTTCCCGGATTCCAGCAATGATTCCGTGGGGGGTCCCAGGGTTCCAGTAATGATAAAGTGGGGGTTCACTGGTGTAGAGACTCACGGCCTAAGTTAGGGAAGATGCCATGGAATAAAACCTTAAAAATGCAAGCTGTGACTCAAACGTTTATTTTGTGAACCCTCAAAACAATGCCACTTACCAACCCTCCAAAACCCCACATCCCCTATTGGCAGCATAAGAAAATGTTCATAAGTACCTATGTTGTACTAAAGCCCCAGTGTAGTGCGTATTCTGAGCTGTACTCAGGTGTGAACTGTAGTCGGATGAGTTGGTGGGTTTAGCAAAAAAGTGTAATTTGTAGTGTGAGCTCTGCTCAGGTCTGAACTGCAGGGTGATGAGTCAGCGTATATGGAAGTTGATTGTAAAGTGCAGTGTGAACTTTACTCTGGTGTGAAGTTTTGTGTGATGTCATTGTTTACAGAAATCTAGTATAAAGAGTAGTGTGAGCTCTACTCAGGTCTGAACTGTAGGGTGATGAGTCAGCGTATATAGAAATCGACTGTAAAGTGCAGTGTTAACTTTACTCAGGTGTGAAGTTTTGTCTGATGTCATTGTGTACAGCAATCTAGTATAAAGAGTAGTGTGAGCTCTATTCAGGTCTGAACTGTAGGGTGATGAGTCAGCGTATATAGAAATCAAGTGTGAAGTGCAGTGTAAACTTTACTCAAGTGTGCGTTTTGTGTGATGTCATTGTGTACAGCAATCTAGTATAAAGAGTAGTGTGAGCTCTACTCAGGTCTGAACTGTAGGGTGATGAGTCAGCGTATATAGAAATCGAGTGTGAAGTGCAGTGTGAACTTTACTCAGGTGTGAAGTTTTGTGTGATGTCATTGTGTACAGCATTCTAGTATAAAGAGTAGTGTGAGCTCTACTCAGAGGAGACCTGTAGGTAGATGAGTTGGTGAATAAACCAATATAGTGTAAGGTTTAGTGCAGGCTTTGCCAAAGTGTGAAATGTAGTGTGATGAGTTGGTGTCTACAGCACTCTAGTGTACAGTGCAGTGTAAGCTCTACTCAAGTGTTTGCTGTAGTTAGATGAGTTGCTGCACATAGCAATTTAGTGTAAAGTGTAGTGCGAGCTTTGCACAGGTGTGGAATGTACTGTGATTAGTTGGTGTATGTAGTAATTTTGTGTAAGGTATAATGTGAGCTCTACTCAGGTGTGAGCGTTAGTGTGATAAGTTGGTGTACATTGCAATACGGTCTAAAGTGCAGTCTGAGCTTTGCCCAGATGGGAAAAGTAGTCTGATGAGTTGGTGTATGTAGCAATCTAGTGTAAAGTGTAATGTGAGCTCTACAGAGGTGTGAGCTACAGTGTGATGAGGTGGTGTACGTAGCAGCTATAGGAAATTGGGCTACTGGTTGAGGCGGGTGAATCTCCACTCAGACATCAACCACAATTCTCGACAGGGTGAAACACAAGCATATGTTGTGTTTTCCGCTGGGTTATTGTGGCAGCGTAACTAATAAGAAATGTGCCTGTGATAATGTTTCCACCCAGTCTTTACAGCACTTTATAATACTTTGCACACTATATGAACCTTTTAGAACATGTTATTTACTACCTCTTTTTAAATCTCACAATTTACAACAATGTAGAGTCGCCCTCAAGTTTTTACAACTGTTGCCAAGTAGCGATGTTTGTTTCATAGTGGGCAGTTTCCTTAAGGCAGCTGTGCTGAACCGGAAAAGTCTTGATTTCTGATCAATGTTTTTTATATAGCTGTCAATGTTTGTCATGTATGTTTTTAGAAATTGTTTTATGTTTATCTTTTATGATTGTGTTTGACATTTAGAATAAAGAGTTTTGAACTGAATTTAATTGAATTGCATTGCATTGTGTCGGTTCTGCTCAAGAGACCTCAGCTGGGTTGGCAGGGGACCTTCTGGGCCATTTCAAAGGGTCCAGTAATGGGGCCATTTCCGTCCATGAAGCTCTGGACAGGTGGCCAGCCAATTAGCCATCTGAGAAGGTGGCCAGCCAGTTAGCTCTTGGTGCCACTTGGGGGGTCCTGAGTTCAAGGTGCGGGTTCAATCCTTCTTTCATAGCAGCACATCAGTCCTTCTGATTCTTCCACGAATGTCCTGAAGAGGTGGATCTGAGGGACTAATATGTATACTTGGTATCAGCTTTAAAGTAGAAGAAGGTTCTTGAGGTTTCCACCACAGAGGTTTCTTGTTATCAAAGGCTACATTGTTACAAAGGGAAGATGCAAAATCAATCCCACACCCACTAATCACTGCAGTAACCAATTCAATAGATCTTGGAAACACAGCCAGTTTCGTTTTTGCACACAGCTGCAAAACAAATAATTTCTGTAAGTGTTCTGATAATTACAGTCGGTGAAATTTGACAAGCATATAAATCGCCGACTCTAACCATGAACCTCTGTTCAATTTTTTTTTTTCACAATTTGTGTCCACTTTCTTCAATTGTATTGCTCTTCATTCTACTGGACTAGAGAAAAAATGAACAGGACATACACCAACATTAAGAGGTAATGATTATTTTAATGAGGGAAGACAGCAAGATGATTTATATCTGAAAAAAATACAATTTCCCTTTGCCTTTCTCATTTATTTAGTGCAATCCAGTCTTGGTACTGAGGAGACCCCTGAACCACAGGGTCGAAACGTGTCGACCTTTATGTACCAGGGAGTTGTGAGACTCAGCAACTACATCAAGGCAACATGAAAAGTTGAGATAGGTGCCTTGTGTTGAAAAATTAATTATTAGTCACAACCCCTTTGGATGCTATTAATTTAGGAGTCCTGAAGAGTGGGGAAAAACACTGGACTCCTTTTGTAAAAATAAACACTCAAGCCTGGTACACATTTTATAAATGTAAAACACTCAGGACTAGTACAGATGTTACTAATGTAATATAAAATGTTTATCCAGGAGTAATCCAAATGCAAATGGGAATTTAAGTTGATTTTTTACGGAAACTCACAACAGTTGAATATTTACATTGAATGCCATATGATGGGCTTTGAGTGTTTGTTTTGTGTGATGAAAATAATATACTTCAAATAGTTACCTGTAGAATTGATCTGATCGATGCAACCTTTGGTTTTGTTAATCCAATGTTTTTGATGCAAGAAAGGTAACTTAATTTACGCAATTGTTTTTAAGTCATTAAGTTTATAAATAAATGTGGTCAAGGTAACTAAGTTTCGTGATCTATGTTAAATTAAGTTACGAACTCATTATCAGCTAAGGTTTTAGGATGTTTTTTATAATTATATGTGGTCTAACCTGGCTGTGATAACAGGCCGAGCCCCTCTGTGAATATAAAAACTTTCTTAAAGTGGTATTTTCAGAACTGTAACTTAAAATCTGACTTTACAATTAAAGAGGATTTTACTTTACAATTCTTTAGACATCAAACTCGACATTCCCATTTGCTCATCCTAGACCTGGCATCCTTGGCGTGGTCGCCCCTAACTTTATGCCTCTACTTTCCAAGTTGTTGATGTTTGCTGGACTCTGTTTTTGCTGTTTTTGTTACTCTGGGCACTTTACCACTGCTGACCAGTGCTGAAGTGCAAGTGCTCCCTATGTGAAATTATATGTGTAATTGGCTTTTCCATAATTGGCATATTTGATTTACCAGTAAGTCCCTAGTAAAGTGCACTTGAGGGGCCTAGGGCCTGTGAATCAAGCGCTACTAGTGGGCCTGGAGCACTGATTGTGCCACCCCCATAAGTAGCCCTGTAAACATGGCTCAGACCTGCCACTGCACTGTCTGTGTGTGCAGGTTTTAAACTACCAATTCGACCTGGCAATTGTACCCACTTGTCAGTCGCAAACCTCCCTTTTTTGTACACGTAAGGCACCCCTAAGATAGGCCCTATGTAGCCCTCTGGGCAGAGTGCAGTGTATGTTAAAGGTAGGAAATGTACTTGTGTGGTTTAACATTTCCTCACAGTGAAATACTGCTAAATTCAGTTTTCACTGTTGCAAGGCCTATCTCTCTCAAAGGTTAACATGGGGCTGCCTTTAACTATTCTTAAAGTGAAGTTTCCCTTTGAGAGCAGATAGAAATGTGGAGTTTGGGTCTCTGAACTCAAAAGCTAAAAATACATCTGTTAGTGAAGTTGGTTTTTCGATTGTTAGTTTGAAAATGCCACTTTTAGAAAGTATGCATTTTCTTGCTTGAACCATTTTGTGACTCTGTCTGTTTGTGGATTCCATGTCTGGGTCAGACTGACAGTTGGGCTGATTCTGAATCTCCTCTAAACAGTGACACAAAGGGAGCTTGGGTGTGGCCTGCATATCCTGATGAGCCATCTGGCTAGAGCGGAGGGAGGAGTGGTCACTTACACCTGAATAGGCTGTGCCTGCCCTCACACAATGCAGTCTCCAACCCCCTGGAGTGTGTCTGGGGCCTGGCATAGGTAAGTCAGGATCCTGTGAACAACAGAGACTTTCCTTTGAAATTTTCCTACTTCAAAGGCAGAAAGGGGTGTAGGAAAGTACCCTCTTTTTGGCATGTTACCCCAATTTCTGCCTGATGTCAGTGTGTCTGACTGTGTCACTGAAGTCCTGGTTACCAGGACCCTAATGCTTATACTCTCTCTCCTCTCAAATTTGTCACAACATACTGGTAACCCACTATTTCATCCCAAATTGGCATACTGGTACACCCTTATAAATCTATAGTATCTGGTACATGGTACCCAGGGCATTGGTCTTCCAGGGGATCCCCATGGGCTGCAGAATTACTTATGCCACCCATAGGGAGCAAATGGAAAGGCTTCTGCAGCACTGCCATTGCAGCCTGCGTGAAATGGTTCATGCACCCTTTCACAGCCATTTTCACTGCACCAGGTCACTTATATGTGACCTATATGTCAGGCCTTCCAACCCTGAAGGCTGGGTGCAAAGTACCTGAGTGTGCGGGCACCCTGCACTAGCAGAGGTGCCCCCGCGTCGTCCAGGACCATTTTCCCAGGCTTTGTGAGTGCAGGGATGCCATTTTACGTGTGCACTGGACATAGGTCAATACCTATGTCCAGCCTCACAATGGTAACTCCAAATATGGCCATGTAAGGTGTCTAACACCAGGGAATTGTACCCCAATACTGATTCCAGTATTGGTTTTACAATTCCATGCACTCTGTGGGACTCCACAGTAGACCCCTGTACTGCCATACCAGCCTTCTGAGGTTTTCCAGGCAGCCCCAGCAGCTTCCACCTCACAGACAGGTGTCTGCCCTCCTGGAGCTTGAGCAGCTCAAACCCAGGACGGCAGAACAAAGCATTTCTTTTGGGAGTGGGGTATTACACTCTCTCCCTTTGGAAATATGTGTTACAGGCATGGGAGGGGTAGCCTCCCAGAGCCTCTGGAAATGCTTTGAAGGGCACAGATGGTGCCCTCCTTGCATAATCCAGTCTACACCGCTTCAGGGACCCCCAGTCCCTGCTCTGGCACAAAACTGGACAAAGGAAAGGGGAGTGACCACTCCCCTGTCCTTCACCAACTATGGGGTGGTTCCCAGAACTCCTCCAGAGTGTCCCTGGGCTTTGCCATCTTGGATTCCAAGGTGGTGGGGCACTCTGGGAGCATCTGAGTGGCCAGTGCCAGCAGGTGACGTCAGAGCCCTCCCCTGATAGGTGCTTACCTGTTTAGCTAGCCTATCCCCCTTTCAGGGCTATTTAGGGTATTGAATGAAAGGTACAGAGTAGGAAAAGCACTGCATGATATCTATGGCAGATATAATCAATTAAGAAATTTGTGCGCAGAGGAATTGTACGCCTGGAGGGCCCTCTGGAAATGCCTCTGATGAAAACTTGAATGTCGTCACCTGGATCCGGTCTGGATGCGGCTGATGGTCGTGTGCCAGTGGTGATAAATGTTCACAATTATTGATGGTTCTTCCACTTTGCAGATCAGCTCTTTCTCCGGGCCTAAGGTTTCACCATCTGCACCAGATTTAATAACACCTTCTTACTTCTAAGTGATTAAGAGGGATCTGGTCACATTTGCATGAATATGACATAATTTAAACAAAGCTTCCTAATGACAATTAGATATCTCCAAACTAATACAGACCTCTGCAGTGAGTTGGAGTTTGAAACAAAAACTTTGAAACTATTTTGTCATCCTTAAAGTCCCTTCTCTGACTTCCAGTTCCACCCAGGACTGAATCTAAGATGTTCTGTTATTTTCATAAAGTTGTAAAGAGCGAGTTGTGGCCAAGGGTCAAAGATGTCAGTTACATCCCTCTCAGGCTCCTGGAGGGGAATGGAAAAGGTCTTCCCTTCCACCTGTGAGATGAGATCACCCTCCTCTGGAGGGATCCTGGCTGAAAGGGGAAATCAAAGAGGTACCCTTTGGCGGTGGGAAGGACTGAAACCTGAAGTCCAGGTGGAGCTTGCAACGGAGCACCCACCACTCCCCAAGGCCTGATGCTGATCCAAAGGTTCTTACAGATCCATCCAGGACAGGAAATAATCACTGCCAGTGGCTCAGAGTTGATCCAACAGTTCTTCTAGACCCATCAGTAACTTTCATTTCTCCTGGTAAGCACTGGTCTAAGACGTACATCTCTTTCCCAAGAAACTAAACTCCACGTCCTACAGAGAACACTAAAATTGACCCACAACATCACAAGGCTTTAGGACATTGGGGGTTATTCTAACTTTGGAGGAGTGTTAATCCGTCCCAAAAGTGACGGTAAAGTGACGGATATACCACCAGCCGTATTACGAGTTCCATAGGATATAATGGACTCGTAATACGGCTGGTGGTAAATCCGTCACTTTTCCGTCACTTTTGGGACGGATTAACACCTCCTCCAAAGTTAGAATAACCCCCATAATCTTGGCCCTAAAAGGTGAACAAACAGAAATCTCAACAGCAATAGGGCTCCATTCACCTAATACCAACACACTAAAATGCTGAACTTATTTAATTTACTGTTCTAACTTTATTCCTAGCATGTTCTAGGGCCAATTCCATTTTTATACTAAATGCACCTCGCATCGCAGCTGGATTCTGGGATCCAACTTTGTGCTTTTTAACATTTCGGGTTTAGATTTTCACTGCTGAGCAAAAGTAAAGAGGCACACAGAAAATGCATGGGCATATTAATGCACAGCTGCATATATGCATTACAAATTCACAGAGGAACACACAAATATGCACGCGTGCACATACTCACCAATTCATGTCCACACCTGAGCATGTGCAAAAAACCTACAAATAGACAAGTGCACTCAAACACGTACACATGAATGTGCACGCTTTCTGAGAGGTGACAGAAAACACAGACAAATATGACCAACAGATGACTGGAGCCATGCACACACAAACACAGCAACAGATACATGCACATAAATGCACAAGCACACACTCAGACCCAGACGGATAGCATCTGTAGTTAGCTACTCTGAAGTACACCATGAAAGTTTGTGATTGATACCCTAGGTTGGAAGAGTAATTCATGCACTTACTTCTTTCATGAAGACCCTTGAAAAGATCTGCCCCCTCACCCCCGACAGTGACTCCGCAGCCAGTACATTTAGGTGGTGGAGACAAGGCCCAGGCTGGAGGGGGGACCATTGGCTCCTCTACATCTCTAAATGTGACCTGCACATGACAGGTGTTCAAATGCTCAGGACTGATAGCTACCACTCACCCTCATGGTGTTACACTGCTCCTCTTCCTTGAGTTTAGACTCCAGAAGGTATCCCATCTCTTCCATCAGAGGACGCAGCCAGTCCTGGAGCTTCACCTGCAGAGAGGAAAGCGCACAAGTGACAACTGTAGATCTGTAAAGTGAATTTGTTTATAGGAAAATACTCACTACATCAACATCCAGACGTATGCAGATTGTACCTACCAACCACACATGTTCACATTTAAAGAACCAGTCACATATATCTTGATTACACGTTTTTACTCACAGATATCCAGATTACAGTACAGATCTGAAATAGCAGTATCTGGAACACATTCACAGATTGTAAGTACCAGGCCACATGTTTCCAGTTCATGAGTGCCAGCCACACATGTAGAGATTGTAAGAAGTAGGTCAGATCTTCCTCAATTATGTGTGCTAGCCACACATGTTGCATGTTTCTAGATCTTGTGCACCGGCCACATATTTACAGATTGTAAGTACCAGGCCACACGTACCCAGATTACGGTTTCCACAACACTCACATCCATATTAAAATACCACAACATTCATGTCCATCCAGTCTCCCTTTCTCAACTTCATATAAATTCGAGGGGGCACCATGGATGATGAAGGGTCTTTTGTTGTCTTTTTGATTAGGGGCGTGGCCTGCTTGCCTCCATGCAGTACAATGGATTTCCTGACACTTCTGTACACAAAGTTGAGAAAGGGAGATTGGAGGGATATTTATCACCTTAAGGAGATTTTAAATGACATTTTAAAAACTAGCATTGATAAATGCATTAGGTTTCACTTATGTGATTAATTATATATATTTTTTTTGTTATAAGTTTTAGCTTGGTGAGCAGTTGTGCAATGTAAATTACTGCAACTCTGTAAAAGTGTTATGACTCGTTTATTGAGAAAGGCAATATATTGTGCAGTAACACGAATTTTGGTTAATATTCAGCACTTTATAGAAGCATCCTGTGTCTCACGTCTAATCTAATTTGTCACCTCTCACTGTAGTGAAGCATGGCAAATATTGTGCTCCAGATTTCTCTTTTAACTATTTTAAATTAAACCATTCAACAGTGACAATTATTTTGATACTTTTGAAACAGTCTTTTCTGTGCCAGACTGCCTGCTTTTATGTCATATTAGATACAATCTCAGATGGACCCCGGTGTGCGGTAGCTCCCTTCATGAATCCAGGTTGGGGTCTGGAACCCGGGGTGCGGTAGCTCCCTTCTTGAATCCAGGGTGGGGTCTGGAACCCGGAGTGCGGTAGCTCCCTTCTTGAATCCAGGGTGGGGTCTGGACCCCAGTGTGCGGTAGCTCCCTTCCTGAATCTAGGCTGGGGTCTGGACCCCGGAATGCCATAGCTACCTTCTTGAGTCCTGGATGGGGTCTGGACCCAGGTGTGCAGTAGATCCCTTCTTGAATCCAGGGTGCGGTCGGGTGCGGTCTGGACCCCGGTGTGCAGTAGATCCCTTCTTGAATTCAGGGTGGGGTCTGGACCCCAGTGCCAGGTAGCTCCCTTCTTGAATCCTGGATGGGGTTTGGACCCTGGTGTGCAGTAGCTCTCTTCTTTAATCCAGGGTGGGGTCTGAACCCTGCTGTGTGCAGTAGCTCCCTTCTTGGTCTGGAACCTGGTGTGCGGTTGCTCCTTTCTTGAGTCCAGGATGGGGTCTGGACCCCGGTGTGCGGTTGCTCCCTTCTTCAGTCCAGGATGGGGGCTGGACCCCAGTGTGCGGTGGTGTGCAGTAGCTCCCTTCTTGAATCCGGGATGGGGTCTGGAACCCGGTGTGCAGTAGCTTCGTTCTTGGTCTGGACCCTGGAGTGCGGTAGCTCCCTTCGTGAATCCAGGGCAGGGTCTAAACCCGGTGTGCTGTAGCTCCCTTCTTGAATGCAGGACGGGGTCTGGACACCGGTGTGCGGTTGTGCCCTTCTTGAGTGCAGGGAGGGGTCTGGACCCTGGTGTGCGGTAGCACCCTTGAGTCCAGGGTGGGGTCTGGACCCTGGGGTGCGGTAGCTCCCTTTTTGAGTCCAGGGTGGGGTCTGGACCCTGGGGTGCGGTAGCTCCCTTCTTGAATCCAGGGTAGGGTCTGGACCCCGGGGTGCTGAAGCGCCTTTTTTGAGTCCAGGGTGCGGTAGCTCCCTTCTTGAATCCAGGGTGGGGTCTGGAGTCTGGTGTACGGTAGCTCCCTTCTCAAACCCAGGGTGGGGACAGGACCCCGGTGTGCAGTAGCTCCCTTCTTGAATCCAGGGTGGGGTTTGGACCCTGGTATGCGGTAGCTCCCTGATGTGTAGTAGCTCCCTTCTTGAATCCAGGTTGGGGTCTGGACCCCGGGGTGCAGTAGCTCCCTTCTTGAATCCAGGGTGGGGTCTGGACCCCGGGTTGCGGTAGCTCCCTTGTTGAATCCAGGGTGCGGTCTGGATCCCGGTGTGCAGTAGATTCCTTCTTGAATTCAGGGTGGGGTCTGGACCCCGTGGTGAGGTAGCTCCCTTCTTGAATCAAGGGTGGGGGTCTGGACCCCGGTGAGAGGTAGCTCTCTTCTTGAGTCCAGGATGGGGTCTGGACCCCGGTGTGCAGTAGCTCTCTTCTTTAATCCAGGGTGGGGTCTGGACCCCGGTGTGCGGTTGCTCCCTTCTTCAGTCCAGGATAGGGACTGGACCCCAGTGTGCGGTGGTGTGCGGTAGCTCCCTTCTTGAATCCAGGACGGGGTCTGGAACCCGGTGTGCAGTAGCTCCGTTCTTGGTCTGAATCCTGGAGTGCAGTAGCTCCCTTCGTGAATACAGGGTGGGGTCTGGACCCCGGTGTGCGGTAGCTCCCTTCTTGAGAGCAGGGAGGGGTCTGGACCCCGGTGCGCGGTAGCGCCCTTTTTGAGTCCAGGGTGGGGTCAGGTCCCTGGGGTGCGGTAGCTCCCTTCTTGAATCCTGGGTGGGGTCTGGACCACGGGTTGCGGTAGCTCCCTTTTTGAGTCAGGGTGGAATCTGAACCTCGGGGTGCGGTATTTCCCTTCTTGATTCCAGGGTGGGGTCTGGACCCCGGTGTGCAGTTTCTTCCTTCTTGAATACAGGGTGGGGTCTGGACCTCGATGTGCGGTAGCTCCCTTCTTGGTCTTGACCCCGGTGTGCAGTAACTCCCTTCTTGAGTCTGGGCAGGGGTCTGGACCCCGGGGTGCAGTAGCTCCCTTCTTGAGTCCAGGATGGGGTCTGGACCCTGGTGTGCAATTGCTCTCTTCTTGAATCCAGGGCAGGGTCTGGACCCCGGGGTGCAGTAGCTCCCTTTTTGAGTCCAGGATGGAGTCTGGACTCTGGTGTGCGATAGCTCTCTTCTTGAATCCAGGGTGGTGTCTGGACCCCGGTGTGCGGTAGGTCCCTTCTTAAATCCAGGGTGGGATCTGGACCCTGGTGTACAGTAGCTCCCTTCTTGAGTCCCGGGTGGGGTCTGGACCCCGATGTGCGGTAGCTCCCTTCCTGAGTCCAGGATGGGGTCTGGACCTTGGTATGCGGTAGCTCTCTTCTTGAATCCAGGGTGGGATCTGGACCCCGGTGTGCAGTAGCTCCCTTCTTCAGTCCAGGGCGGGGTCTAGACACCGGGTTGCGGTAGTTGCCTTCTCGAATCCAGGGTGGGCTCTGGACCCCGGTGTGCAGTAGCTCCCTTTTTTAATCCAGGGTGGGGTCTGGACCCTGGTATGCGGTAGCTCCCTGGTGTGTGGTAGCTCCCTTCTTGAATTCAGGGTGGTATCTGGACCCCAGTGTACAGTAGCTCCCTTCTTAAATCCAGGGTGGGATCTGGACCCTGGTGTGCGGTAGCTCCCTTCTTGAGTCCATGGTGGGGTCTGGACCCCGTTGTACGGCAGCTCCCTTCTTGAGTCCAGGATGGGGTCTGGGCCCTGGTGTACGGTAGCTCCCTTCTTGAATCCAGGGCAGGGTCTAGACCCCCGTGTGCGGTAGCTCCCTTCTTGAATCCAGGGCAGGATCTGGACCCTGGTGTACGGTAGCTCCCTTCTTAAATCCAGGGTGGTATCTGGACCCCGGTGTACCTTAGGTCCCTTCTTAAATCCAGGGTGGGATCTGGACCCTGGTGTGCAGTAGCTCCCTTCTTGAGTCCCGGGTGGGGTCTGGACCCCAATGTGTGGTAGCTCCCTTCTTGAGTCCAGGATGGGGTCTGGACCTTGGTGTGCTGTAGCTCCCTTCTTGAATCCAGGGTGGGATCTGGACCCTGGTGTGCGGTAGCTCCCTTCTTCAGTCCAGGGCGGGGTCTAGACCCCAGTGTGTGGTAGCTCCCTTCTGGAATCGAAGGAGGGATCTGGACCCTGGTGTGCAGTAGCTCCCTTCTCGTATCCAGGGTGGGCTCTGGACCCCAGTGTGCAGTAGCTCCCTTCTTGAATCCAGGGTGGGTTCTGGACCCTAATATGCGGTAGCTCCCTGGTGTGTGGTAGCTCCCTTCTTGAATACAGGGTGGCATCTGGACCTCGGTGTGCGGTAGCTCCCTTCTTGATCTGGACCCCGGTGTGCGGTAGCTCCCTTCTTGAGTCCAGGATGGGGTCTGGACCCTGGTGTGCAGTAGCTCCCTTCTTGTATTCAGGGTGGTATCTGGACCCTGGTGTGCTGTAGCTCCCTTCTTGAATCCAGGGCGGGGTCTGGACCCCGGTGTGCGGTAGCTCCCTACTTGAATCCAGGGCGGAGGCTGGACCCCAGTGTGCGGTACTGCCCTTCTTGAATCCAGGGCGGAGTCTGGACCCCCGTTTACGGTAGCTGCCTTCTTGACTCCAGGGTGGTATCTGGACCCCAGTGTGCAGTAGCTCCCTTCTTCAATCCAGGGTGGGATCTGGACCCTGGTGTGTGGTAGCTCCTTTCTTGAGTCCAGGGTGAGGTCTGGACCCTGGTGTGCGGTAGCTCCCTTCTTGAGTCCAGGATGGGGTCTGGACCCTGGTGTGCAGTAGCTCCCTTCTTGAATCCAAGGTGGGATCTGGACCCCAGTGTGCGGTAGCTCCCTTCTTGAATCCAGGGCGGGATCTGGACCCCGGTGTGCGGTAGGTTCCTTCTTAAATCCAGGGTGGGATCTGGACCTGTCGTAGTTTGGACTCTTGCTCTAGGCAAGACTGCTGTTTTAAGGATGTCAGTACGTATGATTGTAGGTGACTATGCCTATCCTACAACAAGTTGCAACGGTCGTCCCAACTTCACCGGCTCACTAGCAGCACCTCACCAAAAACCCAAATAGTAAAAGGTGATTTGTGGCAGCCTTTACGCATGGACTCAAGAGTATGTCTTCTCAGGGAGTGTTGTGGTTAAATGGAGATTACCCATTGCTCACAGATATACCATGTCTCAACCAAACACAGGCAATAACAAAGATGCAGTAAAGTTTCAATGGTTTTCATTTAACACAACTGCAATTTGCGATAAGTTGCATGGGCTGCAATGATCAGGATAATGAACAGTGCAAGAAACAGAATTGTAAAGACAAGAGTCATTATTACAAAGACCCCCACCATCTTGCAATAACATGAAAACACATGAAGTGTGTAAAATGTCCTAATACCCTATCATGATAGGCCTAACCTCCTATCTAAAGGAGAGCTGGGCTTGTTAAACCTAATCTGCCAATGCCATGTCCATGAGAGGAGCCCCCAACCCTCGTTACCTTGGAATGAGGTCTCTATCTCAGACTCTGTAGGGACACGAAGACTGGGTCAGAGTCAAGATGACGTGCAGCATCGATATCAGCGATGGTGGTGATGCCCTCTGGTAAGACTCCCTCTGATTATCTGTCTAAAGTGTGATGTATTTATACAGATCTACTTGGACCCCTGACGTAGGTGTGTTCCCAAACAATAGATAACAGGCATGTTTGGGGCAGCAATTAATATAAACAATTCCCTCCCAAGCATAGAGAGGGAAAGTCCCAAAGTGTGAACACCAACTGTTTATTTGTATTTGTCAATTGATCTTGACGCCTTAACGCGGTGGCACTGATAATGCAAATCATAACAAGTGGCCTAACTATAAACAAGGCAGCCATCTTAGAAGAATTAAATGGGCTAGGACAGAGCAAGCTAAGTAGGTTAAAAGTCAATAGGTGACGGGGGCACGAGTCTGCAAGCTAAAGGCTAAGCTAACTCCTGTTATCCCATTAAACAAACTAGGATTCACTTCACCCTCCCCATTGCCGTAACAAGTATGACACCATAACTGGACGCCACCAAAGGTGAATGAATCCAAACGCTAAAATTGCTCTGGACTAAAAGCTAAAAGCATAAAAACTAGCTAAACACTTTTTTTTAATTTGTTAAAATGTAGTAAAAACTTTAGTTAAAAAATACATACAGAGAATGTTAATGTCAATCATGACAAGCACAGCAGGTCAAAGTAAAAGCAATTTTAATGTATACTTTGAATCGGGAATGGCAAATTATTTACTATAGTCATGATCTCTAAGAGTGTCATCGAAGTCACCAACCAAGGACCTAAAAAATGAGTCCACATCATCAGATGTTAGATCGATCACCGGGCAGGCAAACGGATCCACAGAGCAGAAGTGCGTGTCAGTCTCATGTGCAGGTCCACCTGCAGCAGTCCCATTGTAGTAGATCTTAGAACTGAAGGCTCATAAGTGGCCTTGCGTAGCAGCCTTAGTCTCAAGGGGCACGACTGTGAATGAACCCTCATCGGGGACATCAGCAGTTCCTGGTCCACAGGAGATGTTGGTGCAACAGCAAGACACACCATAGGCAGGTGTTCGAAGAGGCACCACACGCAGCGGAAAACTGGTTGTACGCACCAGAGAAGTGGCCAAAATGACAACAACCAATCACACTCCAATTCCACCAGCAAGGAGGCATCGAAGAACCATGCGTTCACGGCACAGTTGAGTTGGTGGAAGCGGCTCCATTGCTCTGCATAGCTGGAAAGAAACAACCACTGTGAATCAGAAGAAATAGCAGTAGTAGTCTGCCAATTAATGCCAAAATAATCGGAAAACCACCAAACACGCTTGAAAAGAGTGAATGGATGGCCGATGGGTTGACTCCGAAAACAGTCTTAAAGAAATGGGCAATCCCAGCAGTGCTTGAAGCATTGAATATTCTGGGTACCAGTTCTCCAAAGTGTTTGGGGAAGTTGGTATTTAATAGGGATTGTATCTCGGTTGATGATCTCGCTATCTCTCTAGCGGCTGTCAACGCAATCTGTTTTTGAAACAGTAGCGCCTTTAGTCTGCTCAGTTTGTCATAATTTACATTAATAGTATCTATGTGGGGCCACATGTCAGATACATTTATCTCTCGTGTGGGGGGGAATAAGACATGTCCGCAACACGTAACGACCTTCGAGACCAAGATTGCGTAGGCAATTCCTGGTCGCATGCCCCAACAACTTTGATCGCTCAGTACCACATAACTTCCATTTGAAAGTACATAAAACACCGGTCGAATCAAAGGACAGGAGTACCCTTCAGAAAAGAGGCCAGGTTTGCGACCCCCGCATTGCAAAGGCCATGAAGGGACACCTGCTTGCATATCATTGAATGACTAACAGAAGTCTCACATTCACTTCCGCTTAGAAAAACCTCTGTTTCGCTGTTCAAACATTTATACTCAAAGGGCAGCTCCCACTCTTCCTTATTATAGCTATCGCCTAGCTGCTCGAACCTGCCCACTGCAAGATGTTTCAATCAATTCGAGAAATGAAAGGTCGAGATGGGCAATTTAATTATGCCATGTAAGAGACAAATTGTTGAAGGACTCTCTGCTACTGTGAAGGGCAACTTATCTATTTTTTCAATGTGAAGCATGGTGAGGCTAGCTTCCCTTTTAGCCATTGTCTGCTGTTCCCTGGAAATATTAAAAGCAGTGAACAATTCACTACCGTTAATATACTTCCATGGAATGCAGCCATTTTTCAGTGTCTTTAATGTCCAACCTAGCTGCATGATGGAACGCAGCTGAGTTTGTCAATGATATAAACGGGACAAGTCTGTCTGAATGATATCAATAGCAGACAACACAATGTTGGATAGTGAATAAATCCTGTTGGACAGAGTGGTCCTGCCGTTGTCGACAACTGCTAAAGCCTTTTCCAAGTTCTCCTTATCTAATTGCCTTAAACGTGCAGCAGCTTCTATCTGTGAAAGTTTCCAGATCTCATTATACATAGCATATAGGAACCTTTTAGAGCGCTGTTTCCTAGGGCCTAGCAGAAAATCCTGCAAGTCTACATCTTCAGAAAGAGTGTTAAGATGTTTTTTAACTGCAGCTAACGTGTTAGTCTATACCCATTGTTGACACAGTTTACCCACACTGTATGTTGTCACTATACCTGTATGTTGACCCGAAACAAAGCGAGGGTCTGGCCTGCTAATTGTAAAACCCTCTGAAGAGTTAAAAAAAACATGCTTGACATCTATCCAAGAAAACCTGCCGTACCCTCGAGAAAACCTGGCGCAAAGATCACACCGCAGAAAACATGTCAGCCATCAAAACCGCCACCCGCGAACACCACCAGCTGATCCGCGCCACCAAAAGAGCATCCTTCAAAGAGAGACTGGACAAGAACACCCACAACAGCAAAGAACTCTTCAACATCGTCAAAGAGCTCTCCAATCCCAACGCCAGCTCCAACTCCAGCACGCCCTCACAAGAACTCTGCAACTCCCTCGCTACCTTCTTCCATCGAAAGATCACCGACCTACACGACAGCTTCGGACCACAGATCCCGCTGACCACCACAGAACCCACAGCCCCAGCCATCACCCTCAACACCTGGACACCCATCAGCGCCGAAGAGACAAAAACTACCATGAACACCATCTACTCCGGTGCCCCCTCGGAACCTTGCCCACATTACATCTTCAACAAAGCCGATGCCAGCATCGCCCCCTATCTCCAGACCATCATCAACAGCTCGTTTGCATCTGCCACCTTCCCCGAGAGCTGGAAACACGCGGAAGTCAACGCTCTCCTGAAGAAACCCACGGCGGAGCCCAGCGACCGGAAGAACTTCCGCCCCATCTCGCTCCTCCCCTTCTCGGACAAAGTCATCGAGAAGGCCGTCAACAAACAACTGACTAACTTCCTCGAAGACAACAACCTGCTCGACCCCTCCCAATCCGGATTTCGGGCCAACCACAGCACGGAAACCGCCCTCATCGCAGTCACCGACGACATTCGAACCCTGCTGGACAACGGAGAAACAGCCGCCCTCATCCTCCTCAACCTCTCGTCTGCCTTCGACACCGTCTGCCACCGCACCCTAATAACCCGCCTCCGCTCCACCAGTATCCAAGGACAGGCCCTGGACTGGATCACCTCTTTTCTCTCTGACCGCTCCCAAAGAATCTACCTCCCGCCTTTCCGCTCGGATCCCACCGAGATCATCTGCGGCATCCCTCAAGGCTCCTCTCTCAGCCCTACTCTCTTCAATGTCTACATGAGCCCCCTCGCCGACATCGCACGCAAACACAACATCAACATCATCTCCTACGCCGACGACACCCAGCTGATACTCTCCCTCACCAAAGACCCAGCCACCGCCAAAACCAACCTGCAGGATGGAATGAAAGACGTCGCAGAATGGATGAAACTCAGCCGCCTGAAGCTGAACTCAGACAAGATGGAAGTCCTCATCCTCGGAAACTCCCCGTCAGCCTGGGATGACTCCTGGTGGCCCACGGCCCTGGGCACCGCACCTACCCCCTCAGACCACGCACGCAACCTCGGATTCATCCTGGACCCCCCTCTCACCATGACCAAGCAAGTCAACGCCGTCTCGTCCTCTTGCTTCCTCACACTCCGCATGCTCCGAAAGATCTTCCGCTGGATCCCCGCAGACACCCGAAAAACTGTGACCCACGCCCTCGTCACAAGCCACCTGGACTACGGAAACACCCTATACGCAGGAATCACCGCAAAACTTCAGAAACGTCTTCACCGAATACAAAACGCCTCTGCACGCCTCATCCTCGACGTACCCCGCCACAGCCACATCTCCGCCCACCTGAGACACCTACACTGGCTACCCGTCAACAAAAGGATCACCTTCAGGCTCCTCACCCACGCACACAAAGCCCTCCACAACAAGGGTCCCGAATACCTCAAACGTCGCCTCACCTTCTACACGCCCACCCGTCAACTTCGATCCACCAGCCTCGCTCTCGCCGCCGTCCCTCGCATCCGCCGAACCACTGCAGGTGGAATATCCTTCTCCTACCTGGCAGCCAAGACATGGAATTCCCTCCCCACCCACCTCAGGACCACCCAGGACCACCTCCCCTTCCGGAGGCAGCTCAAGACCTGGCTCTTCGAGCAGCAGTGACCCCCCCCGCCAGCGCCTTGAGACCCTCACAGGTGAGTAGCGCGCTGTATAAATATGATTGATTGATTGATCTATTGGTGTCTATTAGCCATATTAACCACCCGCCGGGACTGGAAAGTGAAGAATTATAGGTACCAGCCTTAACCATTGCATCTAGCGTTTCCGCAGTGATTTTAAGGAAATATTGCCAATCATGAAACTTTGCCGGTGTGGGGATACTTGGCGTGTTTATTTCCTTAATTTTTGCTAACCCCAGAAAGGATGTCTATTGAATCGTGTCATTTAAAAATATAATTTGCACAGGAATCAGGCATGCTCGGAATAAAGCTTCCTTACCCTATATTTGCCAATCTTGTGTTCGTCATACACTTTTTAAGTCAATAGTGCACTTCCAGTATTCGTAACCTTCAACTGCGAGCCAGGAAACAAAGGGATCCGAATAAATCAGTTTTGTGTTAGTTAGCAAAATTTTCCTAATTTGTGAAGGAGGCAGTTTGAAGTAATATGACTCTGCATTCTTCGTGTCATGCCCAGTGAAATATGTAAATTTATCTGTATAGTGTTTTGGGCTCCCCACTGGTGGTGGTGAACAGTGTTCCCACTGTGCATAGTTCAATACTGGCCTGTGTCTAGTGGCACAGTGTAAGTAGTAATGTCCCCAACTGTTGTAACAGAACATTTCCCCATAAATCATTGTATGTTCATATATATCATCACTTTCAAATACGGAATAGACCTTCATTTCGGTTAGCATGGAATCAACTGTTTGGACATCCCAATCATCAGATACAACATCAGGTGTAATCACATCTGTCATAGATATTTTGAACACATATGGAATTTGAATGACCTAAGTAGGCCTGTATATATCAAAGGGAACATTGTCCCACACAATCCCATCAGGAATCGGTATTGCTGAAATGTTCACAAGGGACAAGTCTCTTCGAACCTTATGTGAGGAATGATATGGAGTTAAGACTTCATCCACAGGCTCAACAGAGGAGCGTTTAGGAATGTAATGACCATTTATGAGCAAAAAGAAAACAGTCACAAAAACAACCCCAAAAAATAATGCAAAAAATGTCAAACAGAACCATAAATAGTTCCATGGGTATATTAAATAGTTATTTTTAAGCCATTGATACAGCTTGCATGTTTTTGAAACATTGTCAATCACAATAGTGGATGAGTCTGAGGAAAAATCATCAATGTCTACGAAATAGCCAGAGGCAGTCTCTGCAAATACTGGAGCCGGTGCATTACTTGTACTTCGGTCCACTTCGTGTGGAGGCTCATGGTAGATGGTGTCATCTGTCTGTGTAGTGTTCGTGTAGAAAACAGCCAAATCTTGGACAGGTGTTGTCATTGAAGTGGTAACTGGAACTAGCAAGAGTTCGTTTTCCGCCCTCCCCATGGTCGAGGAGGTATCTGTAACAGTGCTGGACATAGTTGCATAGTCCGTAGAAGTGTTGTTTATTCTACTATGTAGAGGTATGTCCTCTTGGGTAGTGAGAGGGGATCAGGAACCACCCAAGGGACCTCTTGGTCTACTGTGAAGGATCAGCCACATGGTGTAGTTTGATGTCATCAATGGAAATGAATTTGTTCGTTCTGGAACCAGACAGTGGTGGTAAAAAAAAAAACACAAAAAGGTATGGGGTTCACTTATGATGAGGAGCTGAACCCAAAGGAGATTTTACTGGGGCTCCTAGACTTAGCTGGGTGTATGAATGAAGAGTAAAAGCTGTGACGTGGTGGTTGGGGGGGGGGGTGTTTCCTTTACGGACTAGGTGGTCTCACACACTATATAGCATCATGCTTCATCATTTGACCACCTAGCCCCACCCAGGTAGGACAATGCCACCTTGTAATTTAGTAGCGATTAGATTAAGCATTAGCAGAAGACATCTTGTATTTAGCAACTATTGTGAACATTTCGCGGAATCCATTTTGTATTCATGGCAGCCATTATCTCTGCCACAGGCTGCCATGTGCTCGCCATGTGCTCTGTCCTACCTTCCTGTTAACTACTCTTGAAAATTTGTCTAGTGACAAGTTATATTTAGCATCTCCCACCTTGCACATGCCTAGTAAGGTCTGCAGCTGTTAGTAATTAGTAACCGACAGTAATGTGTCTACTAGTCCTTGAAAACTGTTAGCCCCTCCTACCTGTCAACTGTGCATTTCCATATGACCTTATATGTATATAAGTCTTGCTTCTATAATTGTACCACCTTCTTTTAGCCCCTGCGTGGGTATAAAAGGACCATGCTCTCTTAGTTCAGTGTGCTACTTCAAACATTACCAAAGGATGCTGTTTAAACTGTAGTACCACCTCATGAGGTTTAATAAACTTTGTCTTTTATTTCAGTTTCTGTGCCAACTTCTTCCTATAAGGTCTGAGGACTTTGTGCAGAGAAGGGCGAACCCCTTGCACTAGTAGGCCTTTCTGAGGCTTACTTCCACAAATTAGCGCCCAAGCAGGGACTCATCGGCGACTCGGACGCCCAACGGATTGGTCGCGATGAAGGATTGGGATTTCGCTGCGGACGATCAATGCCTGAGGAGACCAGAGTCTTGGCAACCACGGCGTTTTTCTCTTCTTTCTGATTTGACCATCCAGGTGGCGCCGGTCCTCGACTGAGATCCTTTTGTTCATTCGTCGTGCAGTTACCATTTGGTCGATTTGAGAACTTGGCAGTTGGAACCTGGACATCCTGTGATTGGTAAGAGCCGTTTTACGGCACTTGCTGTGGGTTTTGATGCCTCTGTTTGGTAATGCAGTTTAGCACCACTTATTGTGGCTCTCGTGTTTTGGGTGACTAGTCAATTTGTGTCATTTGAATTGATATATAAATTGCAATTTATATAGGCAGGTAATGAGGAGAATTTTCTCCAATTTAATTTTGATTTGAACGGCACCTTAAGTGCTACTTTGATTATAATATTGCATATTCTGCACTATTTTTGGCATGCCTGTTTTTAGCGCACTTCGTAGGATGTGTTGCTTTTGTAATGGTACCAATTTGAGACTGGAAGAATCGCAACCGGCACCCCCAGAGGGGACGCCAAATAGAGATATGTATTTTAAATATGGTCTTTCTTCTATAATGTACAGCACATTATGGAATAAATACACTCGTGCGGATCCTGAGTTACGTTGGCCTATGCATGGGTCATTTGATTTGTGAAAGATTGAGTATGTGGAACAATGTATGTGTAAGCAAAGGTCTAGGCAAGATATGTTTGACTGTGTATGAATGTGGGAGAAAGAAGTGCGTGGACGAGTGAAGCGTGAGCAAGCCTTGCTTGAGAAAGAGCAGCGGAAGAATGTATATGTGAAAGCATTGGAAATGAGAAAGAAAGAAATAAATGACTTAAAGGAGATAGAAGAGAAAGAACGTAAATTACAGGTAACTGGGCAATACACTGTTCGGCAACCTCTCTATCCTATCCTTAATAAACCGCACGAAGATTTTTTGTTACTAGATCGCCCTCCACCTCCGTATGTCGTTCCTTCTGCCCCTCATGAGTTAGATGAGGTCTCCGGTACGGAGCAACAGAAGATACGAGACAGTCGCTCTATGTTGCCTGCTGACCGTGCGTCTGAGCTTAGATCTATTGCTCGTAAAGCAATTCATAGCGTTGTCTCTGCTTCTGAACTTTTAGACAACATGAAAGGGTGGATGGAAAAGGAGCAGCTATATTTTACTGAGGCATTTGGCACAGAAGTTATTTAACTATTTCGGAAATATTCTGATGAGTTGGAGCCCGATGATGTAGCAGCTGATCGTAAGCAAATGCGTGATGGTCTTTTTGTTTTCTCCCAGGTGGCTGATGCAATCAGGCGTTTGGTGAAATTATGTTTTGCGGCAGACTATTTGCGAGAGGAGAAAGGGGCCGTGGACGTAGTTGTCAGTATGTTTGTTATGTGTCACTGGGACCCTGCTAGCTAGGACCCCAGTGCTCATAAGTTTGTGGCCTATATGTATGTGTTCCCTGTGTGATGCCTAACTGTCTCACTGAGGCTCTGCTAACCAGAACCTCAGTGGTTATGCTCTCTCTTTTTTAACAATTCACATTGGCATACTGGAACACCCTTATAATTCCCTAGTATATGGTACTGAGGTACCAAGGGTATTGGGGTTCCAGGAGTTCCCTATGGGCTGCAGCATTTCTTTTGCTACCCATAGGGAGATCTGACAATTCTTACACAGGCCTGCCAGTGCAGCCTGAGTGAAATAACGTCCACGTTATTTCACAGCCATTTACCACTGCACTTAAGTAACTTATAAGTCACCTATATGTCTAACCTTCACCTGGTGAAGGTTGGGTGCAAAGTTACTTAGTGTGTGGGCACCCTGGCCCAAGCCAAGGTGCCCCCACATTGTTCAGGGCGAATTCCCCGGACTTTGTGAGTGCGGGGACACCATTACACGCGTGCACTATACATAGGTCACTACCTATGTATAGCGTCACAATGGTAACTCCGAACATGGCCATGTAACATGTCTAAGATCATGGAATTGTCACCCCAATGCCATTCTGGCATTGGGGAGACAATTCCATGATCCCACGGGTCTCTAGCACAGAACCCGGGTACTGCCAAACTGCCTTTTCAGGGTTTGCACTGCAGCTGCTGCTGCTGCCAACCCCTCAGACGACTTTCTGCCCCCCTGGGGTCCAGGCAGTCCTGGCCCAGGAAGGCAGAACAAAGGATTTCCTCTGAGAGAGGGTGCAACACCCTCTCCCTTTGGAAATAGGTGTGAAGGCTGGGGAGGAGTAGCCTCCCCCGGGCTCTGGAAATGCTTTGATGGGCACAGATGCTGCCCATCTCTGCATAAGCCAGTCTACACCGGTTCAGGGATCCCCCAGCCCTACTCTGGTGCAAAACTCGACAAAGGAAAGGGGAGTGACCACTCCCCTGACCTGCACCTCCCAGGGGAGGTGCCCAGAGCTCCTCCAGTGTGCTCCAGACCTCTGCCATCTTGGAAACAGAGGTGTTGCTGGCACACTGGACTGCTCTGAGTGGCCAGTGCCATCAGGTGACGTCAGAGACTCCTTCTGATAGGCTCTTACCTTTCTTACTAGCCTATCCTCCTTCTTAGGTAGCCAAACCTCCTTTTCTGGCTATTTAGGGTCTATGCTTTGGGGAATTCTTCAGATACAGAATGCAAGAGCTCACCAGAGTTCCTCTGCATCTCTCTCTTCACCTTCTGCCAAAGGATCGACCGCTTACTGCTCAGG
Organism: Pleurodeles waltl; assembly: GCF_031143425.1. NCBI lineage: Eukaryota > Metazoa > Chordata > Amphibia > Caudata > Salamandridae > Pleurodeles > Pleurodeles waltl. Next base: position 1,580,307 of record NW_027150408.1, on the reverse strand, counting down.
ACGCCTGCAAAACCGCAACAAAGTAGCAAAGACGACTACTGCAACCTTGTATCGCTGATCCTGCCGCTTTCTCGCCTGTGTGCTGGTGGTGCATGCTCTGGGGGTAACCTGCCTCCTTTCTGCACCAGGAGCTCTAAAGAAATCTCCTTGGGACAACGGAATCTTCCCCCTGCAACCGCAGGCAACAAAAGACTGCATCACCGGTCCTCTGGGTCCCCTCTCAGCACGACGAGCGTGGTCCCTGGAACTCAGCAACTCTGTCGAAGTGACTCCCACAGTCCAGTGACTCTTCAGTCCAAGTCTGGTGGAGGTAAGTCCTTGCCTCCCCACGCTAGACTGCATTGCTGGGTACCGCGTGATTTGCAGCTACTCCGGCTCCTCTGCACTCTTCCAGGATTTCCTTTGTGCACAGCCAAGCCTGGGTCCCCGACACTCTAACCTGCAGTGCAGAACCTTCTGAGTTGTCCTCTGGCGTCATGGGACTCCCTTTTCTGACTTCGGGTGGACTCTGGTTCACTCCGCTTCTAAGTGCCTGTTCCGGTACTTCTGCGGGTGCTGCCTGCTTCTGTGAGGGCACCCTGACTTGCTGGGCGTCCCCTCTGTCTCCTCATCCAAGTGGCGACATCCTGGTCCCTCCTGGGCCACAGCAGCATCCAAAAACCCTAACCATGACCGTTGCAGCTAGCAAGGCTTGTTTGCGGTCTTTCTGAGTGGGAACACCTCTGCAAACTTCTTCATGACGTGGGACATCCATCCTCCAAAGGGGAAGTTTCTATCCCTCTTCGTTCTTGCAGAATCCACAGCTTCTACCATCCGGTGGCAGCTTCTGTGCACCCTCAGCTGGCATTTCCTGGGCATCTGCCCACTCTCGACATTTTTGCGACTCTTGGACTTGGTCCCCTTGTTTCACAGGTACTCAGGTCCGGAAATCCACTGTTGTTGCAGTGCTGGTGTTTGTTCTTCCTGCAGAATCCCCCTATCACGACTTCTGTGCTCTCTGGGGGTTATAGGTGCACTTTACATCTACTTTTCAGGGTCTTGGGGTGGGCTATTTTTCTAACCCTCACTGTTTTCTTACAGTCCCAGCGACCCTCTACAAGGTCACATAGGTTTGGGGTCCATTCGTGGCTCGCATCCCACTTTTGGAGTATATGGTTTGTGTTGCCCCTATACCTATGTGCTCCTATTGCAATCTACTGTAACTTTACATTGCTTGCATTACTCCCTTTTGCTATTACTGCATATTTTTGGTATTGTGTGCATATATCTTGTGTATATTTGGCATCCTCATACTGAGGGTACTCACTGAGATACTTTTGGCATATTGTCATAAAAATAAAGTACCTTTATTTTTAGTATATCTGTGTATTGTGTTTTCTTATGATATTGTGCATATTACACCAGTGGTATAGTAGGAGCTTTGCATGTCTCCTAGTTCAGCCTAAGCTGCTCTGCTATAGCTACCTTCTATCAGCCTAGGCTGCTAGAAACACCTATTCTACACTAATAAGGGATAACTGGACCTGGTACAGAGTGTAAGTACCCCTTGGTACCCACTACAAGCCAGGCCAGCCTCCTACAGAGAGCACCACCACCTTGGAATCCAAGATGGCAAAACCCAGGGACACTCTCGAGGAGCTCTGGGCACCACCCTGGGGTGGTGATGGACAAGGGAGTGGGCACTCCCTTTTCCTTTGTCCAGTTTCATGCCAGAGCAGGGACTGGGGGTCCCTGAACCGGTGTAGACTGGATTATGCAAGGAGGGCACCATCTGTGTCCTTCAAAGCATTTCCAGAGGCTCTGAGAGGCTACCCCTCCCAAGCCTGTAACACCTGTTTCCAAAGGGAGGGGGTATAACACCCCTCTCCCAAAGGAAATGCTTTGTTCTGCTTCCTGTGCTCGGGCTGCTTGAGCAACAGGAGGGCAGAAACCTGTCTGTGAGGTGACAGCAGCTGAGGCTGCCAGGAAAACCTCAGAAGGCTGGTATGGCAGTACTGGGGGCCCACTGTGGAGGCCCCAGAGTGTAAGGAATTGTAAAATCAATACTGGAGTCAGTATTGGGGTACAATTCCCAGGTGTTAGATACCTTACATGGCCATATTCGGAAATACCATTGTGAAGCTGGGCATAGGTATTGACCTATGTCCAGTGCAAGCATGAAATGGCATCCCCGTACTCACGAAGTCTGGGGAAATGGTCCTGGATGATGTGGACGCACCCCTGCTAGTGCAGGGTTGCCCTCACACCCAGGTACTTTGCACCCAGCCTTCAGGGTTGGAAGGCCCTTATAAGTGACCTGGTGCAGTGAAAATGGCTGTGAAATGGTGCATGCACCATTTCACACAGGCTGCAAAGGCAGTCCTGTAGAAGCCTTTGCATGGGCTTCCTATGGGTGGCAAAAGTAATGCTACAGCCCATAGGGATTCCTGGGAACCCCAATGCCCTGGGTACCATATACTAGGGACTTTTAAGGGGGCACCAGTATGCCAATTTGGGATGAAATACTGGGATACCAGTATGTAGTGACAAATTTGGGAACAGAGAGAGCATAAGCACTGGGGTCCTGGTTAGCAGGATCCCAGTGGCACAGTCAAACACTCTTACAAAAAGGGCAAAAATGTGTGTAACCATGCTAGAAAGAGGCTACTTTCTCACCCCCCCCCCCAAACGAAGGACAATAAGGCTAACCTTGGCCAGTTGAGACTTTATTGTCTACATGTTTATAAGTGGAGAGTAGATCTGCAATAGAGTGGTTACTCCCTTTATCATCCACTGTATGGTCCTTCCCTGTGGGGAGGTGAATTGCCCTGTTTGGAGATTTTTAGCTAGAGAACAGTGCAAGTGCGTACACTGAGATTCCCTATTTGTAAGGTTAAAACGTTTTAAAGTGGGGCAGTGTGACTGTCCCTGGGATCCTATGTCAACAGAGGGCTGCTGTTATAAGGATTGCAATGCTAGACAGGGGTGCTCTATCAGCAAGACCAGAGCAGGGCAAAACGTTTGTCCCCATGGCTCTAAGAGAGGACATGGTTGCTGTCCCTCTTGAGTTTGAGCAGGACAGGGCTGCTGTCCTAAATGCTCCACATAAGGACAGGGCTTCTGTCCTATGTATTTAGAGGTAGTGCAGGGGTGCTGCACTAAAGTTTCTCTAGGAGGGCTGAAGGGTTGCTCCAAGTTTACCAAAACAGTGCAGTTATGCTTGTCTGTTTCAGTGTTTTCACAGAGAGTGACTTTTACCTCTGGGAGTTTAGCTGTGGTAGCTGATGATTCCCTTTGTACAGGTTCCACCCTAGGAGAGGTATCTCAAACCACAGGAAAGGTATCCTTAGTGGTAGGGATACTTTTATACCCTTTTTACCTGTGGGGCGAGGAGGATTCTGAGGCTTCAGGGCTCCTTCTCTTCTTTGCTTTTTCATTTCACTTGAAATGAGAGGAAGCAATTCCTCAGGGATGCCCAGCATGGATGCACGGGCCCTAAACTCTACCTCAGCCCAACCTGAGGCCTCTAGGTCATTTCATAAGAGACAGTCTACAGATCAGTTAGGTTACACCATCACCTGCTTAGATCCAGTAACTCCACCCCAACTAAGTTGCACTACAGCTAAGGGGAGAGACTGAGTGGAGTTGTTGACATCAGTAACCTGGTACTTCTGATCAAGGAGGCGTTGTGCAGGTGACACCAGGTTCTCAGTCACCAAAGTGATACTGGCACCTGTGTCCCTGTAGGCCTGGGCCTCAACACCATTTATTTCAATTGACAGCAAAGTGGCAAGGCCAATGCCACCAGGTGAGACAGACTGTCTTGGGAGTTTCTATACCTACCCCAGTTTCTACGATGACCCCAAAAGTGAACCCAACTACACCTTTTGTTTGACTATTGCCAGTAGTCTCACCACTATTACCACTACTGCTAGGGGCACTAGAGTTTGATGTATTAGTGGTGGAAGGGTCAGGGGCTTTACCTGGACAGGACGTATCCCCTGGCCTATAGCCTTTACCTCTGCACACGTAGCACCAAGACTTTTTATTGTGTGTAGAAGAGGAAGAAGAAGACATTTTATCCCCACCCCAGAGGAGTGTTGTGGACCTGAATAGGAATATTTATGTTTATGTTTGTCCCCATGCTTGTCCTGAGATTTTTCACCATCTTTCTGTTTTTCTTTGTCACCCCCTGTAAGAGCTTTTCTGCTCACCCTTGTTCTGACCCATTTGTCTGCCTTCTTTCCCAATTCTTGGGGAGAGGTCAGATCTGAGTCTACCAAGTACTGGTGCAACAAATCAGGCACACAATTATTCAAAAAATGCTCTATCAAAAGAAGATAATATAGACCCTCATAGTCTGATACTTTGCTGCAATGTAACCAACCTTCTAAAGCTTTGATAGAACAGTCCACAAAGCCAACCCAATCCTGTAAGGATTCCTTTTTGGTTTCCCTAAACTTTATTCTGTATTTCTCTGTGGTGAGCCCAAAACCATCTATGATGGCATTTTTAAGGATACTGTAATTATCTGAGTCTTCCTCCCTGACAGTGAGGAGTCTGTCCCTCCCTTTATCAGAGAAGGACAACCAAAGAATTGCAGCCCACTGCCTATGAGGGGCCCTCTGAACTTTGCAGGCATTCTCAAGTGCAGCAAACCACTTTTGGATGTCATCCCCCACCTTGTACGGGGGAACAATTTTATGTAAGTGTCTAGAGTCAATGGTGTCCTCTCTGACCCCATAACTCCTGAAACTGCAGCTGCCACCATGGGGAACTAAACCCCAACCCCTGCCTTTCTCTCTTCACAGCTAAGGCCTCCCTATCTAGTTTCAGCTGTTGCTGCAGCAGCCTCAGTCTGGCAGTCTGGTCTCCTCCAATCTCAACTTTCTAAGCTCCCTGTCTATCGAGTCATCACCTGGATTGGATGTGTGGAACCCCCCAGAAACTGAGGTGACATGAGAAATGTCATAGGCAGATCTTCCCCTAGGCTTACTAACCCTAGTGACCTGACCTCTAGGTGTGAAGGGAGCCCTATCTGAGTGACTACCCCTCCCAGTGCCAGCTACACTAGGTTGTTTGCTAGGGGGAAGATTTTCTGAAGAGCTCTCCCCTGAATCTTCAGGCTGCTCCCCTGAGTCTAAAGGGTTAGCACCCCCCTCCCTCTCCTCCTCCTGGTTACCAGACTGCTCCTGGTCATCCTGGAGAAGGAGACTCAAAAGGAAATTCTTATTAGGGTTCTTCCCTACCTCTAAGTTTCTCTCGGAGCAAAGCCCTCTTAGTTGTTTGAAAGTCATGTTGTCATAGGGAGTTCCCATGACTCCAGGGGTGGCCTCAGGGGAAGACATAGGCCCTCATTACAACCTCAGCGGTCTTCTGAGAAGACCGCTGAGGCTGCGGGAGCTAGAATACCGCCAGTGCTGGCGGTAGTTCTGGCTCCCTATTTCGACTTTTCAGATGGGCCAGCGGATGGTAACAGTGTTACCGCCCGCTGGCCCAGAGGAAAAGTCACATCAACATTGCTGCCGGCTCGTAATAGAGCCGGCGGCAATGCTGATGTGCAGCGGGTGCAGTAGCACCCGTCGCACATTTTTCTCTGCCTGAAATTTGGGCAGTGAAATGCGTGATGGGGCTATGCCTGGGGGCCCCCGCACTGCCCATGCCAAGTGCATGGGCAGTGCAGGGACCCTCAGGGGCCTCCCCGAGTCCCCTTAACGCCAGCCTTTCCATGGCAGTGTCTACTGCCATGGACAAGCTGGTGGTAAGGGGAGTTGAAATCCGCAGGGCAGCGCTGCCCTGGCGGATCACAACTTCCAGGACTGCCATGGCAGTATACTACCGGTCCCATTGGTGTTACTGAGGCAGAACCGCCGCAGTCAAAATGAGGTGATGCGTACTGCCAGCCTGTTGGTGGTACGAACGCCACTATAGCCATGGCAGTCACCGACTGCCAGGCAGTGCTTAATTTGTGAATAAAAACGTGCCGGTGCTCAAAGCCCTCCTCTTAAACACGTGGCTGCTGCTATTAAATGTGGGAACATGGAATACTGAGCCAGCCTAATCCTGAAGCCATCTCGGGTGTCTTCAAACCATTTAAAGCCACTCCCTGCCCCTTCTGCTCACTCTTGCAGCTTTCTGCTTCTCCCATTGCAACGCTTTTTCTTTTTTCTCTTCCTCCGTCTTTCCCATGTGTGTCTTTTGTTCGCAGCAAATGCTTGGGGCAGAAGAATAAGCCCCGGCCCTCAAAAATAAGTGCCGGTGCTCAGCACCGGAAACAACAAGCACAAATTAAGCACTGCTGCCAGGGTTATAATGAGTGCCATAGTGTAGTGAGTTTGAGTAGAGTCAAAGGAAAGAAAAAGACCTACTCTACCTAACCTTAGTCGTTTTAGAAAATTTTACAAACAAATCACCTGAGTGGAGAAACAAAATACTCGAGTAATAAAATGGGTATAAAATACCCATAATTGTTGGGGTCACGATTTTTATCGCATGATTTTCCGCATGATTTCAGTTGCCTTTGTAGTGGGATAAGGTTCTTTGAAATATCCTTTAGTTTTTTTTCTCTCACTCTTGCTGATTTAGCTCGTATTTCGAGTTTTTTTCATGTTAGTTTTTTCTATAGGCATTCAGGAATGTGTTTGGCTGCTACTTTTTCCCCCTCTTTCTTTCTTTTTTCTTCTTTTCTTGTGATTTCTATGTGTTTTTGTGTTATTCACAAACTATGGGTATTTTATACCCATTCCATTACTCGAGTATTTTGTTTCTCCACTCAAGTGATTTGTTTGTAAAATTTTCAGCCCTGAAGAAGTCGTTGGGATTATTTTCCCGTGACGAAACACGTGTTGGCTTGGTTTTGTTTCAAAATACTGTGTGAATCTCCTATGAATGGACTTGGTGGATTCCAGCTTCGGGATAATTTTTCTTCAGTAAATCACGAAAATTTGACTACATACTAAGGACTGATTTTTGGATGCTCATTTTGACTGTGGATTACCTTATTGTAATATTGTGCATGTCATTTTTCATTACAGATTGTCTGAGTGCCTCACGTAGGTGTTCATTGTTTTTGGGTTTACTTGGTAAACGTTTTGAAGGATGGGTGTGGTCCTTGTGAGGGCACCTTATAGTTATATTTTGGCCTTTTATTCTTGAGCACCCTTTTTCCCCCTTAAATGCACCTCCCACACACTACGCTTGCCTAGATGGGAAACCGACTTTCGCATTCCACTTTCTTAGTATATGGTGTGTGTTGCCCCTAGGTCCATTTCTAACTATTGTGATTTTCACTAATTGCACGGTTTTCTATCTGTTTTTTACACCTATGTTTGCATACTAGTGTATATAAATATTTTGCTTTACTTATATCCTAAGGGAGTATAGTCTCTATGGTATTTTTGGCATTTCTGTCACCAAAATAAAGTACCTTTATTTTTGTAACACTGAGTATTTCCTTTCATGTGTGCAAGTACTGTGTGACTACAGTGATATTGCATGAGCTTTACATGTCTCCTAGATAAGCCTTGGCTGCTCAGCTACAACTACCCCTAGAGATCCTGGCTTCTAGACACTGCCTACATTTCAGTGATAAGGCATAGCTAGACCTGGTATAAGGTGTAAGTACCATAGGTACCCACTACAAACCAGGCCAGCCTCCTACACCCACTGCCGATACTCTGAAGTACTGGATGGTATGTGAGCTTTTGGAACATATTTCTATCCTTTAGGGAAACTAGTGTCAGCTCTATCTGTCCCCCAAAACTACTCAATCTCCTCCCCAAGCACTATACTAACAACACTTGTGTCTTCCTTCCAGCCAGTAGGGGCTGTGCCCTCTTTGGGCATTTGGAGTTACCTTTGAGGTGCCCATACTTGTAGCACTAGGGTACAAACCTCCCTGTCTTGTGATCGAAGAAACCCTTCTTCTTCTTTGGATCGGACTGGGACTACTGGGACTACTGGGATTAACTATCCCCTTGGGAATCACTTTGGGGGCATATTAAGATGTCCTTGTTTCTATGCTTTTCTCCACCCTTTTTCTTCTGGTAAGAACCCTGATCACCTTTGTGGGTGTCTCCCCGGATACTTTTTGGGACACACTGGTGCTAGCCCAGAGGCCTGCCTCCTAAAAAAGGTTTCCTGAAGTCAGTCACCTTACTGTTGACTAGGTGCTGGTGCAACTCTAAAAAAATAGATACATCTATCCAGGATAGGTTGGGGAGCCTCTGGCCATCCCTGAATCATTGGCAATACTTTTTGGGAGTCAGCCCGAATTTGGCAATCAAAATTGCCTTCATATGAGTGTACTTGGTCTGGTCTCCAACCTCTAGAGTTAGAAGCGTGTCCCTCCCAAGTGTAGGCATGTGTTTCCACAGTCCAACCCCTCCCCACCCACAGTGCTTCTCTTGAACCTGGTGAAACTTGAGTGCAATCTCATAAGCCAAAAACCACTTCTCAATGTCATTTCTCACCACATAATTGGGCACCAAATCCTTGGGTATACAGAGCCTTTTGTTGTCAGATGGTACTGCGTTCGTGCTGCCACCATCACTGCCAGAGTCAGCCTGCCCGGCCTTCCTCTCCAACTCTTTCAGGCTAAGCGTGTGAGTCAACACCAGTTTCTTCTCAGCTAAGGCTCGATCTGCCTCAGCTGCTTTTGCATCAGCTTCGATCTTGAGTTTCAGCATCTGTAGTTTGTACTCTCTCTCCGCCTACCTCTCCCACTCCCTTTATTCCTTTGGGGCTATGGCGGAGACACTGTTCCAACTCTCGTAAGGGAGCTCTAATTCAGGGGTGTCCCCCTCAATGGATCCAGGTAGCTCCTCAGAGATACCCTCAGCGGTTCCTCTGTCTCATCATTCTATTGGGAGCGGACCACTGCCCAAACCACCAGGGCATTCTGGCACTCCACCTTCTTGGTGGCTACTTGGGAAGGTACCTCCATCCTTTTGCAAAGTCTTGCAGCTGGACCACAGTGTAATTTTCCAGCTTTTCCAGCTCAAAATCCATAGGCCCATTTGGAGAGCCTGCCAGAGACATGATATCCAAGTTGAATCAAAAGTTGCAAACTATGGAAACAAAAATAATCAAATCGGTCTTGAGTGTCGATGGGTAGTGTTCTCCTAGCTGTTGTATGGCACGGCACAAGTACAAGTTCTATCCTCACTCCTGATTACCAATATTAGAAAGCGGGTCTCTAGTTGGCAGAGGTATGCACCCTTGTCCAAATAGCGACCAAGATCCTAGTCAGGATAAGTCACAACACAACCTAAATTATCCTGCACTTTCCGTTGGTAACCTGGCACTGAGCAGTCAGGCTTAACTTAGAAGGCATTGTGTAAAGTATTTGTGCCAGGGCTCATACCACAACACAATGAAGCACCACAAAAAGACTCCACACTGTGTCAGAAAAATAAACTCTGGTTTTAGATAAAGAACCCAAGACTGAAAACAATAAGAATCTTTTCAGTAAACAATGAAGTACAAAGTTGTGTGGATTTAAAAAGTCAGAAGAGCGCTTGGAAGCAGAAAGTGCTCCAATGAGTTATTGGGTCGCACTAGACGAGACAAAGTCAAGAGTTCAGGCTGATTGCAAGGTAGCGCGGGCCGACAACAGGGACTTCCTTGAATCCGCTGAACAAATGTACCTTGATCCGTGCGTTGTCATCATTACGAGGCTGCATAGATCACGCAGTGGATGTGATGCGCAGGGGTCTCCCAAGTAGCTGCAGCAAGAAGCCAGGTCTACTTCACACAACGGTGAGAGTGTGCAATTTCCTACCCACACTGCAGCAGAGATTTGCCAAATTCGATGCAGATGGGCAAGTTCAGGAGTTCGAGCATGTTAGAAACGGGGTTTCTGGTTGGGTAGAGTACACACCTAAGCCAGGCTGAACCCACCACTGTAGTCAGGGCAACTAAATTACACAACTAAAATAACCTGTGCTCACACCCTGGTAGTTTGGCACAGAGCAGTCAGGCTTATCCCCAGAGGTCATGTGTAAAGCGTTTGCGCAGAACACTCACAGGAGGACACAATGTATACACCACAAAAAAGAGTTTACGCAGGATATATAAAAATATAGAGAGAATATTGTATACCACATAGACCAAAATGACATTATTCATAAATAGTGTGCGTACAATACAAATCCGGAGTCAGTACTCATTACATTGGCAATGCAGGAATCTAATTCCATACATACCAACCTCACAGCAGGAAATGCAGCAGGTAGGGCATACCAGAATACAGATTCATCTCCACAGATTATTAAAACACACAAAGCATGATAATGGTGCACAATCCATCAGTATTGCACTTATGCAAGGATCACTATGATACAAATCACAAACCAATCATACAGGGAATGTAAAAGTACAGGACCCCCATGAGGTAAGTACAGACATATGTCTAGTAGTCTGATAGGGCAAAGTACACCAGTAACACAAAGTCAGTAGTCCCCTTGGTGCATGGCCTGCATTGTATTATAGGGGACACGTACATCAATTACCACATTACTAGCATAATACAGGGGGCACCTGGAGACTCATTTCAAGGTGGGATGCCGAAAGAACACTCCTAAGCAGCAGGAGCACCTGTGTGCCTACTACATGATGGACGGATATGATGGTGACCGTGTACTCATACTACATTCAAATGAGGGAACGCAGGGGCCTCCTGTGAGATCCCGCCCTGCTGGACTACACTTTTCCTAGTCCCCCTCTGTGGTTCATCGGTTACTGCAGCTGCACACTGTAAACTGCTGAAATAAGCATAGTCTTCCCTTTGCCCAAAAAACAAGGTCAGGCCACCCACAAAGAATAGTAGGGGTCTACCTGGCATGCCCTTCTGACATGGGTGCGGCCAATTTCCAACATTTTCCCAAGGGCCGCACTGACTTTGGAGGCTCTGTACCTGGTAGGAGTACATGGACGGCTAAAAGACTTCCCTGGGGCTCCCAGGGCAGTGGCGTAGCGTGGGTTGTCAGCACCCAGGGCAAGGCAAGTAATTTGAGCCCCTGAGTGAGTGAGCCAGGCAGGGGCAGAGAGCTGCGAGTGCGAGCGCGCCCCCCCCCCAGATGTTGCGCCCGGTGCGGCCGGCCCCCCCTGCACCCCTCATGCTACGCCACTGTCCCAGGGTACAGACACAATGTCACTCTCGGTCCCTCTGAGACAGCGAACATGAGTCAATGCTGGTCTCCTCCTCACTGCAGGGAAGTGGGGTCCTACTGGGGGAATTCCTCATGGGCGGTGTTGTTACTCAAGGAAGGGAGGCGATGCTGCGGGACAGCACTCGTTCCTCTCAACAGTGCACGCTGCGGCCCTTTGCCGGGGGGCAGTTGGGGAGATCCAGCCACTGCTGCTTCGTGGGAATCACTGAGTGCCCACCACGTGCCCCTCTTAGTTGGGCACAGTGCTGCTCCCGGGAAGGTGAGAGGCAGGGTTCCCCGACGGTAAACCTGCTGCTGGGGCAGGGAGCCAGTGGGGAGAAGTGAAGAAACACATTCTCAACTGGATCAGGACCCAGCGTTTGCCAAGCGCAAATGGAAGGACCTTATGGAAGGTGCTGGTTTTCCCTGGGCAAGGCGTTCAACACACGATCATCCCCAAAGTGAAGTGGCAGTCCAAAGCGCTCACCATGCAGTTCAGAAACAATGATGAAGGTGCTCCTCATGCACTACTTGTAGGCAGGAGAGGGAGAAAGAAAAACGCTCACCATGCGCTGTAATTGATGAGGCAGGCAAGGGGCTAAGGTCATCACTCCCCATGCATTAATTAGAAACAAACAGGGCAGGCTACCAAGCCCTGTGAGAACACTTGGATGGGGGCACTAGTGGTGTGGTAGGCCAGCTCACCCAAAGCCAGTAGTGGTGGTTCCTTCTAGCTATACCTCAGGCTAGTGAAGCCCAAGTCATGGAGCTGCTGGAAGCAGGGCAACAAGCAGACACACAACCAGCAGCAGGCAGACGGGCAACAGCAGAAGAGCAGTCCAGACGAGTCTTTGGTACAGCCCACCAATCTTCTGACAAAGGTTCAGTCCCAGTACCAAAAGTGCTCTAAAATCCAGGGGTCAGAGCCCCTGTACTTATACCTGAAAACGTCTTTGTTCAGGGGTGACTTTAAAGGAACCCTTTCTAGTGTAACACACCCCTTTTCAACCAAGCACTGGCTACGGATATCAGTAGGGGTAATTCTGCCCATTTTGTGAGGGCAGGACATAGCCTATTGGCATATAACGTGTGAACGACCCTTCCTCTTACCAGCCAAAAATGACTATCAGTATGCAGATGCTTCTTCTGTCACACCCAGCTCCTCCTGTGTTGTGTCTGTCTGGAAAGTATGCACCAAGTGGAGCTGTCACTCTGTTCTAGATGTGGATTGGAGTCAGGCTGCAAAGCACTGAGTTATAAGCACAGAGAAGTGCCCAGTTTCTAAAACTGGCATTTCTAAAATAGTAATGTAAAATCCAACTACACCAATAGGAAGGATTTCTCACTACTTTTTCAAATATGCCAAACATGGCCACACTACCCCTCATAGATCAGAAATTACCACTTAGAAATATATAAGGGAATTCCCAATGCTAACCTATGAGATGAGCAGCTCTCACAGTAGTGAAAAATTAAATAGGCTGCTTGTCACTACTAGGACATGTAAAACATACAAGTACATATCCTACATTTTACATTACACAGCACCCTGCCCATAGGGCAATCTAGGGCCTACCTTTGGAGTGATTTAGGTGTAGTAAAAAGGGAATTTAGGCCTTGGGAATTAGTTTGACTTGCCAAGTCAGTGTGGCAGTAAACTGCACATGCAGGCCCTGCAGTGGCAGGCCTGAGACAAGTTTGAAAGGCTACTTCTGTGGGTGGCACAATCAGCGCTGCAAGCCCAATAGCAGCTTGTAATTTACAGGCCCTGGGTATAAGGTATACCACTTTACAAGGCACTTACAGGTAAATTAAATATGTGCCAGACAGATGTAAGCCAATTACACCACGTTTTAGGGGCGAGACCACATGCACTTTAGCACTGATTAGCAAAGGTAAAGTGCCCAGAGTCCAAAAAGCCAACAAAAAGATAGTCAGGTCAATAGTAGGAGACAGGCACAACGTTTGGAGATAACCCTGCATGAAGGGACATTTCCAACAGAACACCTTAAGAAGGCCTCACTTCCAAGTGTCCAGGACTGGGGTGGCACCACGTGGCAGGGCAGGCTCTTAATGTGTAGAGTCCAGGCTCAGATGAAGGTGGTTCAAGTCTTTCATGTCCCTGAGACTTGAAACAGGAGACAAGCCAGCAAGCCCTTAAAGTCACTCAGCCTGTCTCACCCAGTCACTAGAATAACAGGCAGCTGGGCGGCCCGCATGGAAAGAGCACAGGGAGGCAGAGTTCAGCAAAGCAGTGGTCTGGCAGTGTAGCTGTCCTTTAGGCAGCACAGTGGTTCTTCTTCCTGGTAGAGTGGTCACAGGTCCAGAAGTGTACTAAATTGGTAGGGTCAAAAAACTAGTACTCAAATGTGTCTTTGAAGTGGGTGTGACTTCAAAAAAGGGACAGCCCTTCCCTCCCTTCCTGCCCAAGAAGAGGTATCAGTATGCATGCATGTGAATGGGTACTCAGCCACAAACACAGGAAGCCTAGGTGTGTCTGTCTATAGGGAATGCACAAAGTGTAGCTGTCACCCACCTCAGATGTGTATTGGAGGCAAGTCACACACCGCTAAGAGCAGTGAAAGGCCCACTTTCTAAAAGAGGCATTTCTATAACAGTAATGTTAAATCCAACTTTACCAGTAGAGAAGATTTATCATTACCATTACAAAGATGTGAAACATAATGCAGCTACTCCATTTTGATCAGGAATTACAAATTAAAAGTGTATTAAGGAATTCCTTATGTTACCGTATGAGAGGCGTAGGCCTAACAGTAGTGAAAACAAATTGAGCATTTGTTACTACCAGCACTTGTGAAACTTAAGAGTAAATGTCCTGCTTTTACTTACGCAGCACTCGTGCCTTAGGGCTGTCTAGGGACAGCCTTAGGGATGATGTATGTGTAATAAAAAGGGAGGTTTAAGGCTTGGTGAGTAGATTTAATTGCCAAGTGGAAGTGGCAGTAATCTGCAAACGCAGGTACTGCAATGGCAGGCTTGAGACAGGGTTAAAGGGCTACTCATGCGAGTGGCACAATCAGTGCTGCAGAATTAGTAGCACTTAATTTACAGACCCAGGCAACATATAGGGCACTTTACTAGGGACTTATAAGTAAATTGAACATGCCAATTGGGGATGAACCAATATTACCATGTTTAGGGAAGAGCCCACAAGCACTTTAGCATTGTTTAGCATTGGTAAAGTGCGCAGAGTCCTAAAGCCAGCAAGAACGAGGTAGACAAATGGAGGGAGGTAGCAGAAAGTTGGGGGAGACAACTGTAAGGCTGTCAGGTATATTAGTTGGTTATACTAGAGTTCTATGTTTCATAGGAATGATGATTGGAGGGTTATGGATGACTAGGGTGATGACATGGTAGAAGTAAGGGAGGATGGGCTAACGGAAACAGATTGTGAGGTTTCAGGATTAAAATATACGATAAATCAAGGAATGTCAGCAAACTGAAAAGATAACAAATTGCTTCACAAAAAATTCATTTTAGTGCCACAAAATTTCTAATTTGGTGCCACAAATCCTGGGGGATCTGTTAAGTGCTCATTTACTTCAGCCTTCTCCACAGGAAATGCTATAAATTCAACAGCTATTATTCCAACAATCTGGCATTCAGAAGTGCCTCCCTTTTGTCTTGATGAAGAATGTTAGCGCTCTAGTTGTTCATTAGATCCATGAGTTGAAGCTACAGTAGATCTCTTCTGAGCCAACCAACAGCCCGCTGCTGGTGCTCGAAGTACACATTTTAATCAGCATCCCAGGCTTATTTCTGACATGGGCACACCTGTCAACACCCTCTTTTGGTGGGTGTCACCCGCTTTTTACTTCTATTCCCCTGCTTGAGAAACAAAGTACCTGAACATATTTAAATTATGCTTCTGCTTTTCAAACCTAGATCACTCTCTAAAAAGTGTTCATCATCAGTTGAGTTTATTGGGATAATGCTCTTAAAATGTCTCCCTTCACCAGCAACTTTGACGCAGGAGGTCAACAGGTATTTGCATTGATGAGGAAGATGGTCGAGAAATTTTAGAAACTGTGCTGTCATTTCAGCTGTCTGGGGCACTAAGCATGAATTGTGTGACAAAATTATTCCCTCATTGTCTTCCTTGCCTGCAGTCTCTTCCGTAGGAAATGCTTCCATTTCCACAGCACTGACTCCAGCAACATGGCGCGGGATGTGCCAAATACTGCTCATGAATACAGAACATTACCGCTCTAGTTGTTCACATAGAAGAGCACCGGAAAGCAGCAGACAGGCTGCAGCTCTTGGAAGCACATGTTTTATTCAGCATCTCACACTTTATTCTGACATGTCTGAGGAGGATCTTTGTGAAACCTCACTTTAGCTTCTGTCTTTAGCCGATCCCCGTCTGAATCGGGTCGGCTCTGTTATGTGCGCATGCGCACCAGCGATTTTGTCAATTTTGCTGTCTGTAACTGCTCCCCTCAACGGGCACTTTTGGAGCGCATGCGTGCATTGAATTTTACTGATGATGACGCGCATGCGCGTTTTTCATTCTAACGGTCGGCATTACCAGGGGCACAACAGATTGCGGTCGGAGCAGCATTACCGCGTTACAGACACGTCGGAGCGGCGCTATCCCTTCTCTAAGGTCAGCACTCGGGCTTATTACAGTATATATTCTATATATATAATCTCGGCTTTCCTCTTTTACTGAGTTTCTTTTGTGCCACTGCCCTTCTACTAGTTTCCTGTTCCAGAGCTGCGTCGCGGCACCCCATTGGGCCGTTAAAAGCAGCTCGGGACGCCGCACGCATTTTGTGAGCACTAAATAAATGGCAGTTAGCGCGATTACCATTATAAAATGCGAGCCTCTGTTTAGGTGGGGCCAGGCGCGCAGGCATGAATGTTACTGTTATTAGGGTGACCACCTGTCGGTAATTTCCACGGACTGGCTGTAATTTGGCTTTGCCGCCCGTTGTCCGCGATGAAAGGGTTAAGGGACGGTATTTGTCCGTAATTTTAGCCTTTCACCAAAAGGACAACGGAGGCAGGGACAAATTACAGGCAGATTAGTTTCCCCAACTGGACTGAAAGGCAGGGGGTCTCCTGTGCTCAGAGGCAGGGAGGGGCAGATAGATAAGAAACTGCCTTCTTGCCAGGGGGTCTCCTTCCCTGAAGAAATGCAAAGGTGGGCAACTGGTAAATCTGCAAACATAAAGGGGCTTGAAAACCTGCATTGACTTTAACCAAAGGAGTCACTTGAAGTTTTCTAATAGCAAAGATATTTTCTTTCAAAGAGATACTGTAATGGTGTTCCAAGGTGAGCTGTGGAGTGTGTGGTTTTATTAGACTGTTATAAATTTTTTTAGTACTAGGTATAAACTATATATTAATCAAATCTGTATTTGAAAAACACTTTTTTTAAAATTTAACTGAAATGCATTTGCGCATTTTGTAGCAGCCTATATTATGATGTAATTGTATTTATATAGCGTTTACTACCCCCGACGAGGCATCAGTTGCATGTTTAAAACAAGGACTTACACATTCACAGTTCTTTCAGGGACCTCATACCTCAGAGTACTAACAGGCATTGGCAAAGCCAATAGATCTTGTCTACGCAAGAGTTATTTGCTTTGCCAATGTGTTTTAATCAGAGTGGCTGCTGTTTAACATGGCTATAAGTCAGTGGCATAGTGGCGTGAAGTTCATTTGAGTGGCGTAGAGTACAGTGCAGTGGGGTACTGTGCAGTTGTTTAGAGTGCATTTGCGCAGAGTGCAGTGGCATGGGACAGAGTGGAGTAGAGTGGCATACAATAGAGTGGCAGAGTGCAGTAGTGTAGAGTGGTGCCGTGGCATAGAGTGCAGAGTAGACTTGTGTGGCAGAGAGTGCAGTGGCGTAGTGTTGAGTGGTGCAGTGCAGAGTTGATTATAGTGCTGTAGAGTGCAGTTGCGTAGAGTGGATTGATGTAGAGTGGCATAGAATGCAGTAGTACAGAGTAGATTGCTGTACAGTGGCGGAGAGTGCAATGTTGCAGAGTAGAAGGTAGTGGTGTACAGTGTAGTTTAGAGTGCAGTGGCATTGAGTGGCATGGGGTAGAGTAGCATAGAGTGGAGTAGAGTGGCATACAATAGAGTGGCAGAGAGTGCAGTAATGCAGAGTGGTGCAGTGTCATAGAGTGCAGAGTAGACTCATGTTGCAGAGTGCAGTGGCGTAGAGTGGTGCAGTGCAGAGTATAGTGCCTAGAGTGCAGTGGCATAGGGTGCAGTGATGCAGTGTAGTGGCATAGAGTGCAGTAGTACAGAATAGTGTGGTGTAGAGTGCAGTTTTGTAGTGTCAGTTCAGTGATGTGGAGTGGCACAGAGAACAGTGGCCAGCCATGTCCCCAAAACACTGCATGTAATATTTGTAAGTCACCCCTATAGCAGGCCTTATAGCCCTAAGGCAGGGTGCATATTATTATATGCGTGGTCATATCTGCAAGAGCAGATATGCCCCTGCTAGGTCTGTCGTTTCTTAGATATATTAGGTGAACAGGGAATCCATTTTAAATAGATGTGTTAGCCACTGATTAATACGAGTTGCCCAGCTCCATGATGTCTTCAATGAAAATAGGGATGTTGAACATCTCATGTTTTATAAGCCCTGGCAATGGATTTATTAATGCATGCATCCAGAGTGTACCTTACAGTTTCCTCCTTAAAACATAACAACTGCTTCTGAGCTAACTGACCAATTCTAGCCAGTTTGCCACCAACAGACTAGAGTGAGATCCAGGGGTGAGATCCTTTGCTCTTTGGAGGTCAGACACAAAGCTCCTCAGGGTGAGGTGTTGGACACCCCTTCCCATAGCATGATCTGCATTCCAAGACAGATCTAGTCTCTGAGAGGGAGACGCCCACCCCCAGACCCCATCTGGCACCTGGATATTCAGGAACATTAGCTATGTAGGAGGCATTTTGCATTTCGAGGCTGGACACACCCCTAGGGTGACCAGCCCGAAATGGACACAGCCTAGGAAATTCTACTTGTGTCTGGGGGAATTTAGGACCTCTGGACATGGTGTTGCCCACTCCCCACAGAAAGTGGTCATCTACAGGGTGTAGTGACTCCAGGGTATGTAGCTGTAGCAAAGTACCCTTATTGTGGCATGGTTACTCCCACTTTTTGCTTGTCAGTATGCTAACCAGGACCCCATTTACTGTGCACTCCCCCTGTACATTTGTTTGCTATGACTTCATACCTCCCACATTTGCATACTGGTGCCCCCATGTAAGTCCCTAGTATATGGTGCCCAGGCGGGGAGACACCAGGGGTTCCCCATGGGCTGCAGCATGTTATGCCACCCATGGGGACCTATGTAAAATGTGTTTGCAGGACTGGCATTGCAGCCTGCATGTAAAGGTGCATGCACCCTTTCACTGAAGATCACTGCACCAGGTCCCTGTAAGTCACTCCTAAGGCAGGGCCTCCTAGCCCAGAGGGCCTGCTGCAAGTACCGATGTCGGAGGGCACCCCTGCATGAGCAGAGATTCCCCCACAGACTCATCTCCATTTTCCTGGACTTCATTAGAGTGGGGATGCCATTTCACGCGTGTACTGGACATAGGTCACTACCTTTGCCAGATACATAAGGGTAACTCTGAACATGGGCATGTTTGTTATCAAACGTTTCCGACTTGTAGTCCATGAAGGCAGAACAAAAGAATTTCCTTTAGGTGACTGAGGCAACACCCTTTTCCTTTGGGTAGAAAAAAGGTGTTAAATGACTTGGGAGGGGTAGCCTCGCCAAGCCACTGGTATGCTTTGATGGCCACCATTGGTGCCATCCTTGCATAAAACCAATCTGCACCAGTTGAGAGACCCCGAATCCCTGCTCTGTCCTGGAACTGAACAATGGAAATGGGAATGACCACTCCCCTGTCTATCACCACCCCAGGGTTGGTGCCCAGAGCTCCTCCAGATGGCCCTTTGATTCTGCCATCTTGACCTTAGGGTGGGCAGAAGCCTCTGGGGGCATCTTAGTGGCCATGTGGTTAGGTGACCAGTTTCCCTTCCAGGGCTATTTAGGGTCTTCCTCATGGGTGGGTTCCCAGATTCGACATGCAAGACTCCAGCAGGAATCATCTGCATTGTTTACTGAAACTTCTGGCCTCTCGAACCGCAGCTGGACTCCACAGGGACCTACAGTCCGCATCTACAGCTACGCCTCTGCTCTCCAACATTGTTTCTCTGGCTTCTTCTAGCAACTGCAACATTTCCCTGGCTGTGCATCATATGAGGGTGGCGAGTCTTCAGTCTGCCCTAAGAACCAAACTTCCCGTGGAATGAAAGAGTCGCTCCTGTGCATCTGCAGGCATTCTGCTGCAATGATGACCGGCTGCATGGATCTCCTCTTCTATGGAACTGTGTGGATCCCGCATCACAGTTGGTGGTCCTTTGCGTCCTCCCTACCAGCTATCCAACTTGGGTGAAGGTAGGACCTTCCTTTCTCCATGCATAGTGTCTCTTGCAACTGACAAGGCTTGATGGCACCGCCTCCAGGGGAACTTCAGTCTTTGTGTAGCTCCTGTCCACATCACTCTTCCCTGCAACACTCAGCCCTTTGCATGGTTATTCAGAGACGTGGGACTCCTTTTTAAGTGTCCTGCATGGGCCTCACCGTGCCTCCTGTGCTCCTTGCCTGCGAGTCATCTGTGTGGGCTGCATCTTCTTCTTTGGACTCTCCGCACTGCCGAGGGTTGATAGGGACATCCCCTGTGGGTTTAGTTCCCTCTCCCCCTCCCTTGGCCTTCCTGGTCCCCACAGCTCCACTGCTAGCAACTTGGAAATTTGCCTTTTTCAGGTCTTGTATGTGTTTTTTTTCACTCCACAGACTGACTGCAATCCTTCATCCAGCGTGGGACGTCGACCGCATCAGCCAGGAACTCTTCACCTGCCCCAGTGTTGACCGTCTTCTTTCCACCGTCGACCAACTCCTGCATCCACCTAACCCCAACACCACCCCACCCCCACTCCCCCTGGTTTTGAGTGTTGTCTGCTGTTTTTCAGTGTTCTCAATTGCTTTTTAAGCCTATTCCTGATTGTTACTGTACATGTATAGTATGTTTACTTACCTACAATTAGAGTATTGCCTAACTAGTGTTTGTATTACTCTAATAAGAGCCTCTATTTTCGTAGCACTGAGTGCCTTCTTTCATTTGTGTAAGTGCTGTATGACTACAGTGGTATTGCATGAGAGCTTTGCGTGTCTCCTAAATAAGCCTTGGCTATTTATCCACAGCTACCTCTAGAGAGCCTGGCTTCCTTGACACTGACTCCACCTCACTCATAAGGGATACCTGGACCTTGTATAAGGTGATCATACCATAGGTAATTAGCACACACCAGGCCAGATTCCTACAGTACTTCAGTGATTACTACCCTTCACTCTCAATACCGCCCCCTAAATTGAGTATTTAGGGGAACCACTGATACCAGATTGTAGGAAGATGGCTCTGGATATGCTATATCAAATTGAGATATAGTCTGTACAGGGATTCACCAGAGTTTAGAGGCAACAAATATGATACTAATGTTGTTTTGTTGTACTGTGGTCGAGCAGTTAGGCTTATCAGAGGGTAGCGCAAAGCATTTTTTGTACACACACAGGTAATAAATGAAGCATGCTCTCACCTAAGACCTAACTTCAGGGCAATTCTTTTTAGATACCAAAACTTGTTTTTGTCCATTTATTTCTAGCAACACAAGATTCAATTTGCAAGGAAAGCACATTTTCAAGTAAGTATCCAAAATATGTATCAATACCTATTTGTTTTAATTTGGCAATATAAATGGCTTATGTGAATATAGCAAATATGTTTTAAAAGTTGACACACTGCAATTTTCAGGAACAGTTCCGTAGTACAGTTTTGGCGGTAAGTACCAGACCTACAGTTCCATTCTCTGGGGGTTATAATACCATGGGTCTGAGTTTGAGTTAGCGCCAAGCACCCTCCACCAGCCACACGGGGCTGGCTTTATGCAGAGGTCAACGTTGCTGCTGGGTTTTACAGTGGGAACCTATGGAGACTGGGGGCACTCAGAATCAGGCCTGCTTCTAGGTAAGAAGCCTGAGCATTTGAGGCTCACCCCCAGGTGTTACAATTCCTGCAGGGTGGAGGTGTGAAGCACGGACCCAGTGTCGGCTTTGTTTCTCGCCTACGAGAGCACAAAAGCTCTCACCCCATGGAATCAGAAACTTGTCTGTTCGTGGTAGTCTGGCATAGACCTGTCAGTCCTGCATTAAAGGAATGGGTAAATACAGGGAGCATCTCTAAGATGCCCTCTGGGTGCATGTTTCAATAAAACCAGCACTGGCATCAGTTTGGGTTTATTGTGCTGACAAGTTTGATACCAAACATTCTAGACTTTAGTTTATGGATCTGTGGAATTCATAATGACAAACTCCCAGCCCATATACTTAATATGGCCCCACTAGACTTACAATGTCTAATAATGGACTTAGACACTTAGGGGCATATTGTTCATGCAGGTATGCCCTCACCTATGGCATAGTGCACCCTCCCTTAGGGCTGTAAAGCCTGCTTGAGTGTTGACTTACGTATACCACCGGCAGTGGTTTGTGGTGTGGCACACCGAGAGGTTCAATGTCGAATTTGCCTTTTTCTCATCACCAGCGCGCACAAGCTGCAATGGCAATGTGCATGTGCTAGGTGAGTGGTCCCCAGGATGGCATAAGACATGCTGCAGCACTTGGGGACTTTCCAGTTAACAGGGCCCTTGGTACCATGGGTACTTTTACAAGGGACTTAACTGTGTACCAAGGGTGTGCTGTTGTGTGGACACAATGCTACAGTTTTGGGAAAGCACACTAGTGCTGGGGCCTGGTTAGCAGGATCCCATCACGCTCTGTCAAGTTATCACCAATATCAGACAAAAAGTGGGGGGCAACCATGCCAACAAGGGCACTTTCCTACACAGATTCTCTGACTTTCTTCCATGACACAAAAGGAGTGTGCAACAAGACTGCAAAACCAGAGACCTAAGAAGCACGACTGACGTGGTGCCAAGCCTGCTGCGCCTGGCCCTTGAGGAGCATCTGACCTGTCCTTCCACTGCAGGTTCCAAAAATCAGGGAGCGCTGTCCGTGCTTCACAAATCACCAAGAAGAACTCTTTTGGATTACAGGAGCTGCTGCCCTGCATCTGCAGGCACCCAAGGAAGAACCATGAGGACCTTGACTGCCAAAAACCCAACACTGGGCAACATCACTGCAGCTGAGCTGCCTAGCCCGGGTTGAAGTGGGCCAGTGGTGTCACCATGGTCCCCAGGCCGTTCAGACACAGCCTACCCAGAGCTTGCCCTATGTGGACTTCCTGACAGCGTTTGCAGCCTGATTCTGCAGACCCTAGCAACAGTGAGTGACAAAGACCCCATGTCTCAGGACACCTCTGCACCCGTCTGCCCTGGGCCTAGGAGAAGAGGACCAAGGCTGTCCCCACATCTCTCTGCCTCGTGAGACCTGAGGCCACTTGTTGGCTTGTTCGGACTAAACCCCAAGTCGATGCCTATAGACTGTTTCTGCGGGGCTCCTTACAACCACAAGGAACTCCAGCACCAGACCTGATGCGAGAAAACACCACTGCACCTGCACGCCACAGCCTGAGGCGAAGTGGATCGGTGGTGTCCCTACGTGCCTAAGGGTCTCAAGGTTCGAAACCCACGTGGGTTCCTCTGATGTGGACTCCCAATCCATCCCTCAAGCAACTTTGTGACCAAACCGGTCCCCATAGACTTACATGGGGCACTTGACGCTGAGCTGTACCCATGCACCCTGCTGCCTGAGGTGAATGGTCCGTGTGGCCGAAGTCCAGGAGATTGATCACGTAAGTCGCTTTACTATACATGTATGCAGTGCTAGTTCTTCCTTCATAGGATAACTTTACCACATCTGAAAAATGCACTCAAGGCAGGGGTCACCTCAGGACACCTTAGGGGCTGTCCTGACTGGTGGGTGGCTCATCCTGGTTTTCCTCATTATCTCCTCCAGCCTTGCTGCCAAAAGTAGGGGCAGTGGCCGGAGGGGCGGGCATCTCCACTAGTTGGGATGCCCTGTGGTGCTGTAACAAAAGGGGTGAGCCTTTGAGGCTCACCTCCAGGTGTTACAGTTCCTGCAGGGGGAGGTGAGAAGCACTTCCACCCAGTACAGGCTTTGTTCCTGGCCAGCAACATGTCTGGTCTGTGGCAGGCTGGCAAAAACTAGTCAGCCTACACTAGAAGTCTGGTTGGCATTCAGGGGGCATCTCTAAGATGCCCTCTGGGTGTGCATTTATTGTGCTGATAAGTTTGATACCAAACGTCCCAGATTTCAGTGAAACCATTATGGAACTGTGGAGTTCGTGTTTGACCAACTCATAGACCATATACTCTTATGGCTACCCTGCACTTACAATGTCTAAGGTTTTGCTTGGCCACTGTATGGGCATAGTACTTATGCCCTCACCTGTGGTAGAGTGCACCCTGCCTTAGGGCTGTAAGGCCTGCTAGAGGGGTGACTTACCTATGCCACAGGCAGTGGGAGGTAGGCATGGCACTCTGAGGGGAGTGCCATGTCGACTTAGTCATTTTCTCCCCACCAGCACACACAAGCTGTGAAGCAGAGTGCATGTGTTGAGTGAGGGGTCCCCAGGGTGGCATTAGACATGCTGCAGCTCTTAGAGACCTTCCCTGGCATCAGGGCCCTTGGTACCAGGGGTACCAGTTACAAGGGACTTATCTGAGTGCCAGGGTTGTGCCAATTGTGGAGACAAAGGTACAGTTTAGGGAAAGAACACTGGTGCTGGGGCCTGGTTAGCAGGGTCCCAGCATACTTTCAAATCATAACTAGGCATCAGCAAAGGCAAAAAGTCAGGGGGTAACCATGCCAAGGAGGCATTTCTTTACAACATCCGAGAGATTCCCTTGATGCTGCACCTACTGGAACTTCAGGTCTCACTGCAGACACCACATATGCCTTCTTGCATGATTTATCAGCAGGATGCAAGAGGCCATAAGGCCCAGCAGCCTCAAAGTCCGTCTCACCGAACCCAAGATAGAGGCCAAAACATCGGTATAATAACCTGAATATCCTTGACACGCTGCTCAGGAGGATTAGGCCGAAACTGCACTGTATCCACAACACCTCTGATGGACGAGTGTTTCAGAGGGAGTCAGGTGTGACTTTGGTATGTTTATAGTGAACTCCAGCGAATGCATAGAGGTCTGCTGTAGTCTGTAAGTGGGAGAGGACAGTCTGGGGCGAGGGATGCCTTCAACAGCCAGTCATCTAGGGAGGGGTAGACTGAATCCCCTGACCTGCGCAGTTGAGCTGCGACTGCCGCCATCACCTTGGTGAACACCTGAAGAGCTACTGTAAACCACAGTTAAGGTCTGTGGGCAGGCAGGATGGGAATGTAAAAAAATATGCAACCCGTAAGTCCAGTGCTACCAACCGTTCTTCTTGGTCAAGGGCACACAAGACCTGAGCATCTTAAATTTCGCCTTCTTGAGGAAGAGATTGACGATTAGGAGGTCTAGAATAAGGCGAAGACCCTTGTTGTTTTTGGGTATCGTAAAGTAGCGTGAATACCAACCACTGCCTACTTCTGATATGGGGCCCTTTCTATAGTTCCCTTGGCTAAGAGCTGTAACTTCATGTCAGAGCATAGACAAATGATCCTTCACCAGCCGTTCATATGCCGGTGGTATTGGTGAGGGAAGGATTGAAAAGGCAGGGCATAGCCCTTCCGAATGATCTGCAGAACCCAAGCGTCTGATGTAACAGACTGCCAGTGGAGGGGATGATGCTGAATTCTACCTCGAACTGGGCATGCATGGTAATGCAGAATCAAACTAGGCGGACTTTGAGGTTGCAGCTACCAGGGGCATGGTGGCAGACAGCTTCTGTCTTCCAGACCCCCTCGTTCTGAAGAAACAGCACCTACGTCCACCCTTAGCTTGTAGAGCCTGCGCAGGATGGTGGCTGGCATAGGGCTGGTGTGTTGGTACGCCCCTTCCATGAGGGCTGAAAGGCAGACTGTGTATGAGGGGTTACTGAGAGGCCCCAGGACTTGGACGTAGCCCAACAGTCCTTGAAGCGCTCCAGCGCCGAGTCAGCCTTCTCTCCAAACAAGCCAGTCCAGTCGAAGGGCATGTTCAAGGTTTGCCTGAACATCCCTCGGAAAGCCAGATGTTGTCAGCCTGGTGTTGCACCATAAGTCCAGCATTGACGAAACTGCTCCTCCCAGCGAGTCAGTCCTATCCAGTACACACCTATCTTCCGTATCTCTCCAGTCTTTCACTGCTTGGGGGAGGTTGGCCCTGGCCGCCTCTGTGACCTGTGGCAGTCCTTGTGCAACCATATCCTCCCGTAAGGTATCTAAAAAACGGGCCAATTAGTATGAGGTGTGCACGGACTTCAATGCCAGGCTAATGGAAGTAAACATCTTGTTCCCAAGCTGGTCTATCATCTTGGATTCCCTGTCCTGGGATGCAGAAGGGAATGCACCTGGTAAAGTAGAGGCTGGGACTACCATGCTGTAGGGAGCTGTGTTCTGTTTGCTGTACCCCCTCTCCCCCCCCTCCAATTTTTTGCCTGGTTTTTAGATGCAACTTAGACTGACGTGCACTATGTTCCTGCTAAGAAGATCCTCGGTGCCAGTGTTCTTTGACATAAAACTGCACAGTTGTTTTTGCAATTGGCAGAACCTTTCACTATCACTCTAAGCCCCTAGTAAACGGTACCTCTGGAACCTTGGGCATGGGTTCCTAAAGAAAAGCCCTGGAGGGCTGCAGCACAGATTGTGCCACCCTCGAGGACCCTGTCACCAAGTGCACACTGCACTGCCATTGCAGGTTGGTTGCTTGGTGAGCAATTAAAATGAGAAGATTACATGGCACGCAGCATATGTGCTGTGTCCCCTAACACTGCATGCACTACAGTATATGCAAGTCACCCCTCCGTCATGCTTTATAGCCCTAAGGCAGGGTGCATTATAATAAATGTGACAGCGTGAGCAGATATGCCCCATTATGTCATTGTTGATTCTCTGGCATAGCATGTGACCAGGGAAGCAGTTTTAGGTACATGTGCTGGACACCGGTAATTATGTGTTCCCCAGCTACATGATGGCTTCACTGAAGATAGGGATGTTTGTTATCAAACATCTTGTATTGATAAACCCTCACTGAATCCTGTGATGAATGTAATAATAAATGCACCCACAGGGCACCTTAGAGGTGCCCCCTACAAACCTACTGTAGGAAGCTGGCTCTGTCTGTACAATATCAAAATGAGATACACTGTGCACGGAGTCCAGGGGTTCCCCAAGAGGCTTAACAGAGGCAATAATAGATAATAATAATGCTCGGTTTGTGGTGTGGTCGAGCAGTTAGGCTTATCAGAGGGTAGTTTTAAGGGAATGCCTCCTTGGCATCGTTACCCCCTGACTCAGAGTGCCATGCCAACCTCACACTGCCTGTAGCATAGGTAAGTCACCCCTCTAGCAGGCGTTACAGCCCTAAGGCAGGGTGCACGCTACCACAGGTCAGGGAATAGCTGCATGAGCCCTATGCCCCTACAGTGTCTAAGCACAACCTTAGACATTGTAAGTGCAGAGTAGCCATAAGAGTATATGGTCTGGGAGTTTGTCAAACACGAACTCCACAGTTCCATAATGGTTACACTGAAATCTGGGAAGTTTTATATCAAACTTCTCAGCACAATAAATGCACACTGATGCCAGTGTGCAAATTATTATAACATATACCCAGATGGCATCTTAGAGATGCCCCCTGAACGCCAACCCGACTTCCAGAGGTAGGCTGACCAGTCCCTGCCACAAACCAGACAACTTGCTGGCCAAATGGGGACCCTGTACTGAGTGGAGGTGCTTCACACCTCCCCCTGCAGGAACTATAACACCTGGTGGTGAGCCTCAAAGGCTCACCCCTTTTTGTTACAGCACCACAGGGCATACCAGCTAGTGGAGATGCCTGCCCCTCCGGCCACTGCCCCCACTTTTGGCGGCAAGGCAGGAGAGGACAATGAGGAAAACCAGGATGAGCCACCCACCAGTCAGGACAGCCCCTAAGGTGTCCTGAGGTGACCCCTGCCTTGAGAAATCCTCTATCTTGAGTTTGTAGGATTCCCCAATAGGATTAGGGATGTTCCCTCCTCCCCACAGGAAGGAGGCACAAAGAGGGTGTAGCCACCCTCCAGGACAGTAGCCATCGGCTACTGCCCTCCCAGACCTAAACACACACCTAAGTTCAGTATTTAGGGGCACCCCAGATCCCAGGAAATCAGATTCCTTCAACCTGAAGAAACAAGGAGGACTGCTGACCTACAAGCCTGCAGAGAAGACTGGCGACCACAACTGCTTTATCCCCAGCCCTACCGGCCTGTCTCCAACTTCGAAAACCTACAACCAGCGGCGCATCCATCAGGGACCAGCGACCTCTGAAGCCTCAAAGGACTGCCCTGGACTAAAGGACCAAGAAACTCCCTTGAACAACGGCCCTGTTCAAAACCAGCTACTTCTTTGCAACAAAGAAGCAACTTTCAAAGACTTCATGTTTCCCACTGGAAGTGTGAGACTTCTCACTCTGCACCCGATGCCCCCGGCTCAAGTCCCAGAGAACAAACACTACAGGGAGGACTCCCCGGTGTCTGCGAGCCAGTGAGTGACAAGAGACGACCCCTCCATGAGCCCCCACAGCGATGCCTGCAGAGAATCCAGAAGCGCCCCCTGACCGTGACCGCCAACAAGGGTCCGGCACCTGGAACCAACACTGCACCCGCAGCCCCCAGGACCTGAAGGAACCGAACTTCAGCGCAGGAGTGACCCCCAGGTGACCCTCTGCCTTGTCCAGGTGGTGGCTGTCCCGAGAAGCCCCCCCCTGTGCCTGCCTGCACCGCTAGAGTGACACCCATTTCCCTCCATTAAAACCAGACGCCTGTTTTGCACACTGCACCCGGCTGCCCCTGTGCTGCCGAGGGTGTATTTTGTATGCCTACTTGTGCGCCTCCCCCCCCGGTCTGCTGTATGCCCCCAAGGACGCAGGTACTAAATTGCTGGCAGACTGGAACCGCAGCACCCCTGTTCTCCATAGGCACCTATGTGTTTTGGGCACCACTATGACCTCCGCACCTGACCGGCCCTGAGCTGCTGGTGTGGTAACTTTGGAGTTGCCTTGAACCCCCAATGGTGGGCTGCCTATGCCCCAGAACTGAGACTTGTAAGTGTTTTACTTACCTCCTAATCTAACCTTTATTTACCTCCCCCAGGAACTGTTGATTTTTGCACTGTCCATTTTGAAAATAGCTTATTGCCATTTTTACAAACACTGTATATGATATTGCTTTTATTCAAAGTTCCTAAAGTATCTAAGTGAAGTACCTTATATTTAAAGTGTTAACTGTAAATCTTGAACCTGTGGTTCTTAAAATAAACTAAGAAAATATTTTTCAATATAAAAACCTATTGGACTGGAGTAAGTCTTTGTTCCTCATTTATTGCCTGTGTGTGTACAACAAATGCTTAACACTACTCTCTGATAAGCCTACTGCTCGACCACACTACCACAAATAGTGCATTAGTATTATCTGATTTTGCCACCATCTTACCTCTTAGGGAAACCTTGGAATTTGTGCAGACTATTTCATACTTTGAAATAGTATACACAGAGCCAACTTCCTATACATGGCCCCAGAGGTTCACACTCATACTAAAGTCTTCTGCCCACCTCAAGGACCGATAGGTTTTGTGAATCCTAAGGACTTGCGGTTCTTACTCCCTATCAGTTGGTGGATACTGCTCAGAACTCCGAGGCTACAGCTCACTGTTAGGTGCCTTTGGATTCCAGCTCATCTTCTGATCACCTGATTTCATTGGGCGGACTGGATAAGAACCAGTTTTTTCATCCATACAATGTGAGTCATAAAACTTCTTGGTACTAGAAATCGTTTATCCTCCAAATCCAGAGGGTAAAGTACATTGCGTATTTTGTTCATCATCAGACAACCACATGAAGTCTTGTGTTTTTCCTTCACGTTCATTTGCCTGTCATTGAAAGTCTTACTGTTACAGAAGCGGCAGCCTCCACTTCATATGTTCTGGAGAACGTAGCAAGGGTGAAAAGGACACTTTGTGATTTCATACCTGAAACACCTAAAAAAGGCTCAACCACGTTGTCATTCTAAAGTCTGACCTAAGCAGGGGAAAAGGCTGTAGAGTGTTGTTTGCTGCCCCCAGTTCCCATCTCAACCAGACCTGTATTTTCCTACTTGTATCTTGTTGTATGATACAAAAGTTAAGTTCTTCGAAATTGACTGAGGTTTACCTTCTATTAGGGAAACCTTTCAAAAGTCTGTGTATGGATACCTACCTTCCATAAGCCACTACTTTGCCATGCAATCATCCACAACATTTTAGTTCCACTACTTGAGGAAATCGCCGTAGTGACGTCCGTTCTTTTCTGTGCCACACGCTGATCTGGAGAAGAGATACCCTGTTAATTTTTTAAGTGTATTGGACCCTTTTGTCTGTTTTTTGTGTTGACCCTTGGCGCATCATGATGTCCCCGAAGAACGGGTTCAAGCCTTGCAAGGCCTGTCACCATATGATGTCGGGGACAGATCGGCATCCGGTCCGTTTGTGTTTGTAGTGCAACCCGAAGTTGTGCTTTGAGTGCCAGGCCATGCACCCGAAGGC
The DNA here is from genome assembly GCF_031143425.1 of Pleurodeles waltl. Classification (NCBI taxonomy): domain Eukaryota; kingdom Metazoa; phylum Chordata; class Amphibia; order Caudata; family Salamandridae; genus Pleurodeles; species Pleurodeles waltl. The sequence continues at coordinate 1,550,443 of NW_027150408.1, read as the reverse complement.
TTTGAGGGAGCGGTCCCTAAGGCTCATGAAGGCCCGACGCTCGACTCTGCCTCGTTCATGGTGTCACTCATGAGGAGTGTCTTGAGACTGTTCGCGGAGTCACCACCACTTATCATCATAATATTCGTGTCATTCAGGTCAGAGAAAGAAGTCGTCGAAGAAGGCCAGGCGTTTTCCAACTTCACCACATCGCTCAGCCTATGCGGCGTGGGAGGAGTGTCCTTGCTGTGCTCCGCACCTCCCCAATTTTCCGTGAGCCAGGGCGACCCTTGCCAAACTCAAGGCGTTTTGAGGCCATGCGCCTCATATTTGGGCATTCTGACCCTTCTGTGGCACCTTCGAGGCCTAGGGGTTAATATGAGGGCCCTTTTGGTTCCACGCCAGCGTCTTTGGCCTCTGCCCCCAGTGGTCCCTCAGGATCCTTGCTGACCGTGGTCGTGCCATCGCGACCTTCCCCGACACCAGCTAGGTCATCAGTGCTCCCCACATTGGTGGTGCACACGATCGACGTTGACCCAATTCTTACCCACGATACCCGGAGAAAGAACGGCGCCGGCCGACGCTGCTTCTGACTTCGATGTGGTTCTCACCCCAGATTGGGTTTGGACCCTTATTACTATGGGTACAAATACAAGGAAGGATAGGAGGGGACGCTGGACCCTTTAGAATACCAGCTACATATCCCTGATTTGGACTGGGCACAGGAATAGGGTGAAGCTAATGGTCTAGATACTTCTCCAGACGCTGGGATGCATTCTCCTCCTACCGTGGCTACGGCGAAGGGAACCTCTTATTCTGTGGTGGTCAGTAGGGTGGCTGAGGTCATTGGCATGGAGCTGTCCACTGTAGCGGAATGACAAATCTCCTGACAGAGGTGCTTCAAGCTGGGGCTTCTACCGCCGATCCTCCCCTTCAATGAAGCCCTCATTGATGTCCTTCCGGGTACTTGGTCCAGACCCAGAACATGGGCTCCTGTAAACAGTAGAATCGCTCGCCCCCATCAGCCCACTCCAAACAACCCTAAATTCCTGGCCCAACACCCCTCACCTGAGAGCCTTTTCATCCAGGCATCGTTGTCATCTGGTGCATTACTTTCCACTCCCCCGGATAGAGAATCAAAGACCAACTTGGTAAGAAGATGAGGTTTTCTTCCTCCAGTCTGGCGTTGCGGTCGGTGAGCACTGCATGCCTTTTGTCCTGCTTTAACCACTGCTTGTGGGATACGGTCATGCAAGTTCTGCCGCAGATCTTGGAGAAGACCCGGGCTAACATCTCCCAAGCCTTTGCTGATGGGAGAGATGCAGCTAAGTTCACCATTCCCTGTGAAATGGACACAACCAATTCTACAGGTAAATCAGATGCATTGACGGTGGCCTTGAGGAGCCCTGCCTGGTTGAGGGCATATGTTTTTCCAGGAAATGTCCAACAGACCCTCATGGACATGCCCTTTGATGACACCTGTCTCTTTGGGGACACGGCGGACTCAGCGCATGAGAGGTTTGAGTGCCGGGCTATGGCTCGATCCCTTGGCCTCTCGGTTTCACCTCACCACCAACAGTCCATATATTGCCCCTTGTTGTGTCCCTTTTACAGCCACCGTGGATGCAGAATCCTGCAGGCCCATGGGACAGGAAAACACAGGTTTGCCCACTCCACCCTGGTGCAGCCTCCAAATCTTCCTAGTCCGTACCCACCCTCATATACTAGTTGGTGGCAGGATTTGCATTCACCTGCCCCAATAGGAGACCATCACAACAGACAGGTGGGTTTTGCATATCATACAAAGGGGGTAATCCCCACCGGCCATGCCTCCATCTTACGGCCCCGTACCAGAGGATCATCTGGCAATTCTCTGCTAGAAAGTCACGGCTCTCTTCGCCAAAGGGGCCATAGAGAGGGTCCCTGTGCCAGAAGTAGGTGTAGTTGTTATTCCTGCTACTTTCTGGTGCCCAAAAAAGGCAAAGACTTATGTCCTATCCTAGACCTTCGGGCCCTCATTCTCTTCTGCAAGAAGAAGTTCAAAATGCTCACTCTGGCTCATGTCTTGTCTGCCTTAGACCCAGGAGACTGGATGGTAGCGTTATACTTGCAGGGTGCTTGTTTCCATATTCCCATCCTGCCTGCCCACGGGTACTGTCTACGATTCCTAGTAGATCACGAGCACTTTCAATTTACTGTGATCCCTTTGGGCCTTACCAGCACCCCTCGGGTGTTCACGAAAGTGATGGCGGTGGTTGCAGCTCATCTGCGCAGGTTAGGGGTTTCGGTCTTCCCCTATCTCGACGACTGGCTGTTGAAGGCAGACACGCCCCAGAAAGTTGTCTCCCACCTTCAGACTAAGGCGAACCTCCTGCATACATTGAGGTTCACTATAAACATGCCAAAGTCTCACCTGACTTGCTCTCAGATGCTCCGTTTTATCAGGGCTGTTCTGGACACAGTGCAGTTTTGGACCTATCCTCCCGAAAAGCGAATCAAGAATATTCATGCTATGATTCTGATGTTTCAGCCTCTATCCTGGCTTTCGGTGAAAACAACTCAGAGGCTGCAGGGCCTCATGGCATCCTGCTAGTGACACATGCCAGATGGCATATGCGGGCTCTTCAATGGGACTTAAGTTCCAGTGGGCACAGCATCAGTGTAATCTCTCCGACATGGTCTAGATCTCGGAGGGGACTGTGAAAGATCTGCTGTGGTGGCTTTGGAATCTGGGTCTCTTGCTTCCCCAACCAGATATCTCAGTAGTGACAGATGCCTCACTCCTGGGATGGGGCGGCCACATAGGAGAGGCGTAGATCATAGGCCTCTGGTCTCATGTGGATTCTGGGCCCAACATCAACCTTCTGGAGCTCCAGGGAATCACGCTTGCATTTAAAGCATTCTTTCCCTCTCTCAAAGGGAAGGTAGTGCAAGTGTTCACAGACAGCACTACTGGCATGTGGTACTGCAACAAACAGGGTGGACCCTTTATAAAGAGGCTCTGTGATTCTGGACATGGCTGGCACATCAGGGCATATCACTGGTGGTTCAACATCTGGTGTGATCTCTAAGCGTCAGAGCAGACAAATGCAGCCATTGAGTCAGGTCTCTTTCACAAATGGGGAGAGCCTTGGTTATATCTGTTCGGCTCTGTAGAGAACACTCAGGGGGTCATTCCAACCCTGGCGGTCGGTGTTAAAGCGGCGGCTAACCCGCCAACAGGCGGGCGGTAAAAAAAATGGAATTCTGACCCTGGTGGAAACCGCCAACAGAGACCGCCACTTTAACACTCCGACCGCCACGGCGGGACAAACAAACAGCGCGGCGGTCACCGCCAACAGACAGGCGGGAGACAATGTACCGCCCACCCTATCACAACCCACCAATCCGCCACCTTTTCCGGGGCAGTAGCCCCGCCGATAAAAACACGGCGGAAACAGCCATTTCAAACGGAAAACGCTCACCTCTACACACTCCACGAGGAATCTGGACAGCATGGAACCCGAACTACACATACTGCCAGCTATTGTATTCCTGCTCCTCTACCAGGAGCACGAACGCCGGCGCAGAAGACAACGGTGAGTACTGCACCTACGACACAGGGTAGGGGGGAGGAGAAAAGATTACGGGCACACACATACGCGACACACCCACCTTCACACACTACTACACACACATCAATGCATAGCAACAACTCAGAGTGACACCCCCAAACCCCCCAGAAGAATGCAAATACAAAATAAAATGATTATGAAATTTGAATTATATTGTACGGCTGAGTAAAAAAATATATCAAACATCTATAACTATATATATATATATATAAAATGTCCTGTCTGAATTGTGTATCAGCCATTGTTTGTGGGCCACTGGGCCAAAACACATGGGCAAAGCCCACACAGGATACCCAACTCCAATGGAGAGAACACTGCAGGGGCATCAGATAGGAAAACTACAGGCACCTCAGGGGAAAGGGAAGGGGCCTTCATGGCCACTGTTCAATCCTGGGGAGTGCAAAGCCACAGTCTCTCAAGTCCAGACAGTGGGTGGGTGCCCACTGTGCCATCCTGGGGAGTGCAAAGCCACAGTCTCTCAAGTCTCTACAGTGGGTGGGTTGCCCACTGTACCATCCTGGGAAGTGCAAAGCCACAGTCTCACAAGTGGATTACAGACTCCACTGGTTCTGGAGGAGGCATTGTGCCCAGAGTGCTTCGTGCAGCCCTGCCCGACACAGATGCGGGCCTGCCCCTTCTGCCAATGGGCCAGCGGTGATTGAGACGACGGTGCCCAGCGGAGCGGTGCAGAGAGGGCGGTGCCCAGCGGAGCGGTGCTTGAGACGGCGGTGCCCAGCGGAGCGGTGCAGAGACGGCAGTGCCCAGCGGAGCAGTGCTTGAGACGGCGGTGCCCAGCGGAGCAGTGCTTGAGACGGCGGTGCCTAGCGGAGCGGTGCTTGAGATAAAGGGCCCAGCGGAGCGGTGCAGAGACAGCGGTGCCCAGCGGAGCGTTGCTTGAGATGAAGGGCCCAGCGGAGCGGTGCTTGAGATGAAGGGCCCAGCGGAGCAGTGCAGAGACGGCGGTGCCCAGCGGAGCGGTGCTTGAGATGAAGGGCCCAGCGAAGCGGTGCAGAGACGGCGGTGCCCAGCGGAAAGGTGCTTGAGATGAAGGGCCCAGCGGAACGGTGCAGAGACGGCGGTGCCCAGCGGAAAGGTGCTTGAGATGAAGGGCCCAGCAGAGCGGTGCTTGAGATGAAGGGCCCAGCTGAGCGGTGCTTGAGATGAAGGGCCCAGCGGAGCGGTGCAGAGACGGCGGTGCCCAGCAGAGCGGTGCTTGAGATGAAGGGTCCAGCGGAGCGGTGCTTGAGATGAAGGGCCCTGTTCAGCAGTTCTTGAGACGGCGGTGCCCTGTTCAGCGGTTCTTTACTTGAAGGGCCCTGGTCAGCGGTTCTTGACTTGAAGGGCCCTGTTCAGCGGTTCTTGACTTGAAGGGCCCTGTTCAGCGGTTCTTGACTTGAAGGGCCCTGTTCAGCGGTTCTTGACTTGAAGGGCCCTGTTCAGCGGTGCTTGACTTGAAGGGCCCTGCTCAGCGGTGCGTGACTTGAAGGGCGCTGTTCAGTGGTTCTTGAGACGGCGGTGCCCTGTTCAGCGGTGCTTGACTTGAAGGGCCCTGTTCAGCGGTTCTTGACTTGAAGGGCCCTGTTCAGCGGTGCTTGACTTGAAGGGCCCTGTTCAGCGGTTCTTGACTTGAAGGGCCCTGTTCAGCGGTGCTTGAGATGAGTGTCCAGGTCAGCAGATCCGGCCATGCCATGGATTTCACTCGCCCCCTGACATGTGGCTGCCGGGGCCTTCTTGCCCATCTGTCTTTTCGCTTGCGGGGCCCTCCTGTGCTGCCGTACCGGGCCTGTGGGTGTCCTCCTGCACACCTGGAATGGGGCTGGTGGGGCCCTCCTGGGCAGCTGGCCTGCTGCCGGGCGTGCTGCCCTTGCCACCCTTCCCTGCTCGTCTGTGGCCCTTTCCTCCCTTTGGCGGTGTGCCAGGGGGCACCCCACTTCCTGACGGAGCCAGGGTAGGGATTTTGGAGCCTGCTGTCTTTGGCCTCTCGTGCCGGGCACTGGCTTTCTTTGCTTTTTTTTCAGGGGGTGGGCTGGCCGTCTCTTTGCTCCTAGCCGAACTAGCTGGCCTTGAAGGTGGGGGACTCCAAAGTCCTTGGACTATTGTCTTTGTAGGTCCGGGTTTTGTGGTGGCTGAGGTGCTGATTGGAGTCTTATGAGATGGACGGGGTGGATGAGTTGTTGGAAAGAGGTCAAGTTTGGAAAGGAAAAGCAATTTAGAAAGAGAGGGACGGGTAGGTGTAGTGGGTATGGGAGTGGAGGAAGAGGATGTGGTTGGAGGAGAGTCAAGTGTGCTGTCTTTGGGTGCAGGTGCATGAGCTGGAGGCTGTCGTGAGGTGGATGGCTGTTGGGTGGGTGGCTGCCTGCGTTTGTGTGGCTTGGAAGAGGGGGTGACAGACACACTGGGAGAGGACACAGGGGACGTGTAAATGGTAGTGGGGGTGGTGACTGCATGTGTGCGGAGTGTTCTGGTGGGTGTGCTGGTGATGGACGTAGTGGCTGAAGATGTTGTGCATGCAAGTGTGAGTGGAGACGTCACAGGGAGGGGGGAGGGAGACGAGGAGGAGGGGGACACAGTGGAGGCAGTGGGTGTTGGTATGTCTGCATGTGGATGTTGCTTGGGTGAATGCTTGTGTGATGTGTGGTGCTTATGTCTGGATGAGCTTCCCTTGGGTGTTGAGGTGTGTGCAGGCTGGTCTGATGGTGTGTCTGGGATAGGCAGAGGTACAGGGGAGTGGGACTGGGTGGAGGAAGTTGGAGGGGGGAGGCAGGAGACAGGGACAATGGCTTCCGTCAGTGCTGAGGCCAGAGCGTTGAACGATCGCTGATGGGCAGCCTGACCAGAATGAATGCCCTCCAGGTATGCATTACTCCAGTGCACCTCCCTTTCTACACCCTGGATGGCATTCAAAAGGGTAGACTGCCCAACAATGAGCGTCCTTAGGAGGTCAATGACCTCCTCACTGAGGGCAGCAGGGGTGACAGGGGCAGGGCCTAAGGTGCCTGGGGCGAAGGAGATGCCCACCTTCCTGGGTGAGCGGGCACGGGGCGAACGCTGAGGGGCTGCTGGGAGGGCGGTGCTGGTGCGCTGGGTGGCGGCTGTACCTGTTGTTGCGGGGGCACGGATGTTGCCGCCACCACAAGGGAGCTCCCTTCCGAGGACGAATCTGTGTCGCTGCTGTCACCACGTGTCCCCGCTGTGGAGCTCCCCTCGCCCTCCGTCCCACTGGTGTACTCTGAGTCTGTTGCATGGCCCTCCAGGGCCATGTGGGATGCAGCTCCCTCGTGCTCCGATGCCACTTCTCCTCTGACTGATGATGCTAATGCACACATGAACAGGAAGAGCACAAAAAAAGGGGGGGGGAGAAATAAAGACATGTTGAGTGCATGCATTGGCGACACCGTTGGCGGAGAGGACAGACACAGAAGCCCCCTGCACTACGCCGCGCACTTGGGGTACACTACTCAATCAGTGGGACATGGCCTACAAGCCTATGGACGACAACTCCACACATAGGTGACACAGGGCCATGAATAGCTGTACTAGGCAACCTACAGAGGTGGGGGGCTGGGGCACAGGGCCATGCCTTACGGAGGGGCCTAGCCTACAGAAATCGCCCTGGCCTAGGGATACCCACAGCCCTCATCCCCCACCCAGACACCTCCACTGCGCACAAAGTCAGCAGAATGTGCTTGTACTCACCCCCTTGTGTCTGCTGTGATGTCCTCACGCGCCCAACCAAATCGGGGTAGGCCACCGCCAGGATCCGGGACATCAGGGGGGTCAAAGTACGACTGGCACCCCTCCTACGTTGGGAGGCCATCCCCAGCTGAGCCTCCGCCGTCTTCCTGCTCCAGCATCGGATGTCCTCCCACCTCTTCCGGCAGTGGGTGCCCCGTCTGTTGTGGACCCCCAGGGTCCGGACCTCCTTGGCGATGGCACGCCAAATGTCGATTTTCTGATGGGCGCTGACCTATGTGACATGTACAGGGGGAGAAAAAAATCATCACCTTCTGCATGCTCGATGTGAGTGGCCCCCCATCCCCACCCTTGCCATGTGGCACATGCTCTCATCTGTCGTTTGATGCATGCCTCAATCGCTCCACTACCCGCCATCTTTCATCCACCACACTCAACACAGGCATTGGCCACAAAGCATGGTCCCAGTGTACTTACCTGTTGGTCTGGAGGACCGTAGAGTAGCGCATACTGGGGGAGGACCCCATCCACGAGTTTCTCCAATTCTTCAGAAGTGAAGGCAGGGGCCCTTTCCCCAGTCGCAGCAGCCATTGTCTCTTCCAGACTGAGGTCACAGCAGCACTTGCAGTATAGGTCCTCTCCTGTGGATGATCAGGTATCGAGTGATTAAGCAGATAGAAAATGGCGGTCACGCTCGCGGCAGTGCGTACCGCGGCAGTGCGTACCGCGGCGGTGCGTACCGCGACCGCCGGCGCACATCGTCATTGGCTCCTGAAACCCATAGGGTTCAATGTTAACCAATGCGGCTTTGCGCCACGGTCTTCGACCGCCTACCGCCACGGTGTGCCACGCCAGCGCATTAACCTCACATCCCACTGTCGCACTTCACACGTCAGGCAGCCGCCATTTCAAGGGCCTACATGGCTTAAATTCTACTGGGTCACACGTACCTAGGCCTTGCATCAACACTCATACAAGCCCCATTCAATGCATTGAAAATCGTGTACTGTGCAAACTGTGGGAACGTACCTGTGGGTTGATTGACTCTGTGCTCCATGTTGTCCTTCATAGGCACCGTCCGCTGGGACATGCGAGGAGATGGAGGAATCTTCCCGTGTACAGACCGCTGGTGGACCTGTCGACAATGGAGGAACGGCATGTCATACTGACATACAGGCTTGACCGAGCCACTATACGGGAACTATGTACCCAGTTGGAGCCCGACCTGATGTCACCCATCCGCCAACCCACAGGGATCCCCCTTCAAGTGCAGGTGCTGTCAGTGCTCCATTTCCTAGCAAGTGGGTCTTTTCAAACAACAGTGGCCATATCATCAGGGATGTCCCAGCCCATGTTTTCCAAGGTGTTGTCCAGAGTGTTGTCTGCCCTGCTCAAACACATGCGGAGCTACATAGTTTTCCCAGAGGTGGGGGATTTGCCTACCGTGATGGGTGATTTCTATGCCCTTGGACATATCCCCAACATCATAGGTGCCATTGATGGGACACATGTTGCTTTGGTCCCCCCCAGCAGGAGTGAACAGGTGTACAGGAAGAGTTATTATTCCATGAATATCCAGGTGGTCTGTTTGGCAGACCAGTACATCTCCCATGTGAATGCCAAGTTCCCTGGCTCAGTGCATGACGCCTACATCCTGCGGAATAGCAGCATCCCTTATGTGATGGGTCAACTCCAGAGGCACTGGGTGTGGCTATTAGGGGACTCTGGTTACCCCAACCTTTCCTGGCTATTGACCCCAGTGAGGAATCCCAGGACCAGGGCAGAGGAACGGTACAATCAGGCCCATGGGAGAACTAGGAGGGTGATCAAGCGAACCTTTGGCCTCCTGAAGGCCAGGTTTAGGTGCCTCCATATGACAGGTGGATCCCTAATGTACTCACCAAAGAAGGTGTGCCAGATCATCGTGGCCTGCTGTATGCTACACAACCTGGCTTTGCGACACCAGGTGCCTTTTCTGCAGGAGGATGGTCCAGATGGTGGAGTTGTAGCAGCTGTGGAGCCTGTGGAGAGTGAAGAGGAGGAAGGCGAAGAGGACGACATAGAGAACAGGAACACAGTAATTCAGCAGTATTTTCAGTGACCCACAGGTAAGAGTCCAACCCGTCATTTTACATATGCTTCAACACTCCTACCTCTCTACTGTCTGACCTTTTTCCCCAGTGTATGGTAACTGTGTTGTGACTTTACCTTCCGTTTTCAGAGATGTGGGCCCCACTGCGTGACATCTGCTTTGTTTCCCCATGGACTACAGCTGTGTGACAGCGGTTTGTTGGCATCACAATGTGAATGAACATTTTTGCACGGTCATGTATAATACATTTGTTCAAAATCACAGCCAGACTCCAGATTGTTTTGTGCAACAAGTGTGTTTATTCAAGTGCTCTAAATTGGATGGGTGAATCCAAATCGGTGAGGGGTGATGGTGGAGGATTGTCCATGGCAGAGTCCAGACTATCAGTATCACAGGTGCATTGTCCAAATGCCTGTGGGAAGTGGAGCAGGGGCAACTTAAGGTTGGACAGGGTGACAATGTGGGACAGTGGGATGACAATCAGGGCGGTATCCTTTGCTGGCGGGGGTCTTGACATCTTACTCTGTCTTCTTCCTGGATCTCAGGGCCCGCTTGCGGGGTGGTTCTCCTTCTGCAGGGGATGGGGTTCTGGTGGCCTGTTGGTCTTGTGTTGGAGCCTCCTGTCCACTAGCGCCGGCGGAGGTGGTAGGCATTTCTTGGTCCATGCTAGTGTCAGGGGCCCTTTGTGGTGCCACAGTGTCCCGCAATGTGGTGACTACCTGATTCAGGGCCACTAAGAAAGTACCCATTGCGGAACTGATGTTTCTTAGTCCCATATACTGTTGCACCTGCAGAAGCTGGATCTCCTGAAACCTGGCCAGGACCGTCGCCATCGTCTCCTGGGAGTGGTGGTATGCTCCCATGATGGAGGAGAGGGCCTCGTGGAGAGTGGGTTCCCTGGGCCTGTCCCCCCCCTGTCGCACAGCAGCCCTCCCAGTTCCCCTGTTTCCCTGGGCCTCTGTCCCCTGGACCGTGTGCCCACTACCACTGCCCCCAGGTCCCTGTTGTTGTTGGGGTGGTGGGTTATCCTGGGTTCCCTGTAGTGGTGGACACACAGCTGATTGACGTGTCCTGGGGACAGAGGGATGGGCCCGCTGGGTGGGTGCTGTGCTGGTGTTCCCAGAGGGGGAAGGTCTGCTTTGGCCTGTGACTGCCTGAGGGTAACCGACTGTCCTGAGGTCCCCGATGGACCGGGCTGGTCATCTAGATCCAGGTCGACAGAGCTGCTGTCCTCACTGTGGGCCTCTTCTGGGGGTGGAGTGGACATTTGTGGACCCTCCTGCGCAGTGACGTGGCGTTCGGGTCCTGCAGGGGTACAAAAGTATGATTATTGCTTCTCTGTGTGCCATAGTGTGCAATGGGTGGGTGCCCGTGTACCCCAGGGCTGGCATTCCTTTGTGGGGGCTGTTGTGACAGTGCTTTGGGGGGGTGTATGGGTATATGCAGTGGGCATGCTTTGGTGATGGGTGTCCATGGTTTGTGGTCGGATGCAGGGCCAGGTTTTGGGATGGGTGGGATGTGATGGTGAGACATTTGCAAGGAGTAGGTGTGATGGGGTGGGGGTGAGGGTGGGGGTATGATTTGGCATGCAGGTGGGGTGGGGGGGATGAAGTAGTGAAGATGAGACTTACCAGAGTCCATTCCTCCAGCTACTCCTGCGAGGCCCTCAGGATGCAGGATGTTCAAGACTTGCTCCTCCCATGCTGTAAATTCTGGGGGAGGAGGTGGGGGTCCGCCGCCAGTCTTCTGCACCGCGATGTTGTGCCTGGATACCATGGAACGCACCTTCCCCCGTAGGTCGTTCCACCTCTTCCTGATGTCATCCCGATTTCTTGGGTGCTGTCCCACAGCGTTGACCCTGTGCACTATTCTGCTCCATAGCTCCATCTTCCTGGCAATGGTGGTGTGCTGCACCTGTGTCCCGAACAGCTGGGGCTCTACTCGTACAATTTCCTCCACCATGACCCTGAGTTCATCATCTGAGAACCTGGGGTGTCTTTGAGGTGCCATGGGGTGGTGTGGGTGATGTGTGGGGTGGTGTGTGTGGTGATTAGTGTGGTGATATGTATTGGTGTGTGGAGTTTTGTGCGTGGGAGTTGTGTGGGTGATGGTGTTGTGTGCCTGTGGCTGCTAGTTTGTAGATGGTGGTGTCTCTCTCTGGCCTTCTGTCGCAATTGCGGTCGTAAGGGTTTGTGGGTGATGTGGGTGTGTGTTTTATATTGTATTGGGTGTGTGGGTGTGGTGTGTGTATGTGTATCAGGTGTGTGTATTTTGAATTGTCCAATGTGATAGTGTTTTATACAGGTATGTGTATTTTGAGCGCGGCGGTGTGTACCGCCAATGAAATACCGCGGTTGAAAGACCGCCGCGTGGATTCGTGGGTCGTAATGGCATGGGCGTATTTCTGTTGGCGTGACGGTGGAGGTTTGGTCATCGCCAGTTTATCGCTGGCCTTTGGTGTGGCGGACTTGTGTGGTTGTCGGGATTTTGGCGGTTTGCCTGTTGTGGGTCAGAATGACCGTGGCGGTTTACCGCGACCGCGGCGGTGTTATGGCGGTCTTCTGTCTGGCGGTAAGCACCTTTTACCGCTGAGGTTGGAATGACCCCCTCAATGTCAGCTGTTTTGCATGTTGAAGTTTTCATGACTGCATTCGCTCTGCAACGCTTTTAGTCTTGAGTGGATCTCGGGCTTCCTTTACGCCTTCCCGCCAATACCACTTCTGGTCGGAGTTCTGAAGAAGATCGAGAATGACCGGCCCAAGTAATCTTTGTGGCTCCAGACTGGGCACGGAGAGTACGGTATCCAGAGCTATTGAGCATGTCCACCGATCTTCCAGTCAGACTGCAAATTCGGGAGGCACTTCTGGCGCAGCAGCAGGGGATGGTTCTCCATCTGAAGCTGTCCAATCTTCGCCTTCCATGTGGCGATAGAGCGGCGGCAGTTGACGGCTTTTGAACTTCCACCCGAAGTCTGTGAGTTTATCTTGGCAACCAGGAGTCCCTCCACCAAAACGGTATACGCTTGTCGGCATCAATTTGTGTCATGGTGTAGAAACAAGTCTCTTGATCCCCCCCCCACTTCTTTCTCTGCAGTTCTTTTGTTCATCATATCTTTCACCCAGTAGGGCTCTGCATTGGCACTGTTTAAAGGTTACTTGGCGGCTATCTCAGCCTCCCTAATGTTGGCGGACCAACATTCTCTTTTTAAGTCTCCCCTTGTGGGTAGATTACTTAATGGTCTTACCCATTTGTTGTCCCCCACCACCTCCCACTTTATCACGCCTCAGTAAGACCTTAATGTAGTTCTTACTTAGCTGATATGTGCTTCCTTTGAGCCATTACACAGCTGTCCTGTGCGGCTCCTTATTCTTAAAACTGCATTTCTGATGGATACAACTACCTGTGGATTCCTCACCTAATGAATTCTCCCCATGCGCAGCATTCAACGGAAACTTCTCTCTAGCTCTGCACGTCGGCGAGGACATCACAATCGCCCGGATCCGCGTAACGTCATTGTGGCAATAAGAGGTCCTCGCCGCCGTGCTGACGTCAGTTCACTTTTTTCCGTGCCTTCGATAATGGTTACTTTTCTGTTACCTGTATCATTAGCTCTTCGGAAGGTATACTTTGTGTATTTCCAGAATGTAGGCTCCGAAAAAGTCGGGGTTCAAGCCTTGCAGGGAATGTGGAGGTCGCATGTCTGTGACTGATCCGCACAACGATTGTCTTTGGTGCCTCAGTTCCGATCACGACTTCCAAGAATGCGGATCCTGCCAAAAGATGAATACGAAGGCACTGAAGGAACGCGAGGCAAAGCTTTTCTTGGCAAGGTCCAAGAAGCAGAGGAAGCGGCACCATCAGTCCTCTTCTGGAAAGTCATCCCATAAGAAGTGACGTCATCGTGACTCCCGACGTCAGTCCAGAAGTCGGTCGAGGTCTCCATCGTCCCGGCACCAAAAGTCTTGGGAAGTGAGTCCGACTGTGTCCCCCTCAACAAGCGACGCCGCAAACATCCCTGGCCCTGTCAGTCTTTGAAGTTGTGGAGCCTCAGTCATCTGGCTTCACCGGTGCATCCTGAACCTGAAGAGTCCAGCCCGGCACCGGCTCCACAGGCTTATCCTTCGTTCCCGGCTCCGGGTAAGGATCCTGCGGCATTCCTTAATGCCATGTTCCAGATTTTTCAAAATATGGCTCCGGGAGGTGGTGCGCCGGCTGGCCCCACTGGTCCCCTGGCTTTCAATCTCGTTCCAGCTCCATATAAACCGACGCCGTTTATGCCATTTTGTTCGGCTGGAGATTCAAGTCAGGCCCCTCTACCGACAGTGCAGCCCTCGACGTCGAGGGAGAGACCTTTGATGCCGGTGATGGGGCCGAGAGGTCGGATGTCGGCATCGGATGCGGGTGCCTTCTGCATGGCGCCGATGGATCCATCTGCGGCGTCGGAGGATCCGGAGAACCTGTCATGACGCCTTCCCAGCGCCATTCACCGACGTCGCTCTGCTCCATGACTTAGACTTTTAGAGGAAAGGGAATATCAGCAGCAATTCCTCGAAGAAGGGGAGATCACTGACCCCCAAGGTGATTTCCCTGGGTTGGACACAGCAAGTGGTCTTGATACCTCTCGAGTATGATCTGGCCTTCCCTGGTGAATATACAGAGGAGGTAGCCTCTTACCAATCTTATTAGGAAGGCCGCAGCATTTCTGGATCTTCCTTTACCGACGGCACAGGTGAAGACCAACCTTTCGACTGAGGATTTGCATCCTGCTACAGCCATGGTGGATCCTCTTTTACCATTTAATGAAGCCCTGATGGATCCGATCGAAGAGGTTTGGAAGAAGCCTGTTTCTTCTTTGGCTGGTAGTAGGTCGGTGGCCAGGCATTATAGATCTGCGCCTGGGGACCTGGAGTTTTTATCCAAGCACCCTTCACCAGAGAGCTTGGTGGTGCAAGCATCCTGCTCTTCGAGGTCGGCCCCTGGTTCGTTTCCGGGACGACCCTCGGACCGGGAATCCAAACGGATGGACCAATCGTCCAGGAAGGTGTTTTCTTTTTGCAGCATGGCTCTAAAATCTGCCAATGCAACATGTATTCTGGGCAGGTATATCATGCCATAATGGATGCGACGAAGACTGTACTTCCGGACATGTGCCAGGACTTGTGTAGTCTTCTTTCGGACGCTCGGGCGACGGCTACACAGGTTATTCAGACAGGGCTGGATACCACAGACTCTATTGCAAGAGCCATGGGGACTTCCGTTGCCTTCAGACGGCATGCGTGGTTACGCACTTCCGGATTTTTGACAGACGTCCAGTCTATGTTGCTGGATCTGCCCTTTGATGGGGCAAAACTGTTTGGTTCAAAAGCGGACTGCGCTAGAGCGCTTTAAAGAATGTAGGGCCACAGCTAGATCTTTGGGTCTACAGACTGCTGCTACCCCATTTCGATCTCTTAGACGGCTGCATGTTTTTGGAAGAGGTTCTTCCTTTCGTGGGAGATCGCAGCAGTCCTCCAGCCTCCCTTATCGCTCATACAGGGGGCGGGGTAGAGTCGGCACGAGGTGCCACCCAGCAGCAGCACCCTTCCTCTTCCGCTGGAGGGTTACCTCAAGGAAAGCAGCCCTAGTCCTCTCACCATTGTTTCTCATTCCTCTCTGGTAGGGGGGAGGCTTTCACTCTTTCTTCCCATATGGGAGTCCATAACAAAAGACTCTTGGGTCATCAGTTTGGTGAGAAGAGGTTACGCCCTTCCCTTTCGGGAGATTCCGCCTCCCTTCCCTCCCCGTCTTTCCTTTTTGTTCAGAAGATCATCTCCTGCTGTTACAACAGGAGGTTCTCTCCCTATTATTGAAAGGTGCAGTGGAGTTGGTTCCAGAGCAAGAAAGGGGTCAGGGGTGTTATTCCAGGTACTTCCTGATCCCCAAGAAGGATGGTCATCTGAGGCCTATTTTGGACCTGAGGATTTTGAATTGGTTCCTCAAACAGGAGAAATTCAAAATGCTGACTCTATCAAAGGTGCTTTTGGCGTTGGACAAGGAGGATTGGATGGTGTCGGTCGACTTGCAGGATGCTTATTTTCACATTCCCATTCTCAAGTCGCACAGGAAGTATCTCCGGTTTGTGGTAGGATCGCAGCACTACCAGTTCGCGGTCCTTCCTTTTGGTCTTACTTCCGCACCACGGGTCTTCACGAAGGTGATTGCAGTTGTTGCAGCACACCTCAGGAGGAATGGAGTAGTAGTATTCCCTTACCTGGACGATTGGTTGATCAAAGCCGAGTCTCCGGGGCTTGTGCTGCGTCATCTGCAGCTGACAACCCAGTTGTTGTTCAGTCTGGGTTTTTCAATAAATGTGCCCAAGTCTCACCTAGAGCCCTCTCAACATCTCCTGTTCATAGGGGCAGTACTGGACACAACATTGAATTGAGCCTTTCCTCCGCCACAGCTGATACGGGACATTCAGGCGCTGGTTCCAACGTTTCAAGAAGGAGCGGTAGTTCCGGTCCTCAAGGTCCTTTGTTTGCTCGGTCTGTTCGCTTCTTGCATTCTGTTGGTCACGCATGCACGCTGGCATATGAGGGCTCTTCAGTGGTGCCTGCACAAGCAGTGGTTTCAGCACAGAGGAGATCTCAGGGAATCGATAAGGGTCTCCAGAGACACTGCAGCGGATCTCCGATGGTGGGCTGTGGAAGGCAACCTTTCTCAAGGGAAGCTGTTCTCGCAGCCAACTCCGGTGGCCACGGTGATAACGGATGCCTCCACTGTAGGGTGGGGAGCTCATCTGGATGATCTGGAGATCAAGGGTCATTGGTCTCCAGTAGAGCAGAGGTTTCATATCAATATGCTGGAACTGCGGGCGATTCGTTTGGCCCTCAAGGCCTTCCTCCCTTCCCTTTGCAGTCAGTCAGTTCAAATTCTGATGGACAACACGACTGCGATTTGGTATATCAACAAACAGGGGGGTGTAGGGTCGTACCTTCTTTGCAGAGAGGCTCTGCGACTCTGGTCCTGGGTGCGGGACCATCGGCTTTGTGTAGTGGTAAACCATTTGGCCGGGGTCCTAAACGTACGTGCGGACAAGCTCAGTCGCTTCTTCTCGGACAACCACGAGTGGTGTCTGCATCCAGATCTAGTCCTTTACATCTTTCGGATGTTTTTTTTTCCCTGAATAGACCTCTTTGCCACTTGAGAATGCGCATTGTCAGTCGTTATGCAGCCTTCAGTATCCGATGCAAGGAGTGTTGGGGGGGCGCGTTTCAGATGTCCTGGTGCGACCAGTTGCTTTATGCGTTTCCTCCCATACCCTTGATTCCTCGGGTTTTGAGGAAGATTCGCCAAGACCGGGCCCAAGTCATTCGGATAGCTCTGGATTGGCCATGAAGAGTGTGGTATGCAGACCTTCTCCGACTCACTGTACCAGCCGCTCCGTCTCCCTCTCAGGGCAGACCTCCTTTTGCAGTTGCAGGGGAAGGTTCGACACACCCAGCTCCAAAGCCTGCAGCTTCATGCCTGGAGATTGAACGGGGCAACCTGAGTTCCTTTTCTCTCCCACCGGAGGTGGTGGACGTTCTTTTATCAGCCAGACGACACTCCACCAAGTTGGTCTATGCAAGTAGGTGGGCTAATTTTGTTCGTTGGTGTGGGGAGAAGAAAATATATCCCTTAAGTGCCCATATTTCTGATGTTTTGTTGTTCGCGTTGTCATTGGCTTAGCGTGGCTGTGCTTTGCCCACGGTTAAGGGCTATCTTTCGGCCCTTTCGACTTTTTGTTTATATCTTCCAGATCAGCCCTCCCTATTCAAATCTCCTTTGGTTGTTCAATTTTTGAGGGGGCTTACTAATAAATTTCCTCCCAGGCCTTTTATTATGCCGCAGTGGGACTTGAATTTGGTGTTGACTTCATTGCTGCCCATTAGGATATTTGTTTTTCAAAACGGTGGCCATCACTTCGGCTAGACATGTTAGCGAACTGCAGGCTCTTTCTGCTCACCCGCCTTTCACCACTTTTTATAAGGATTAGGTGGTTTTGAGGACCAGGGTGGCTTTCCTCCCCAAGGTGGTGTCTCCATTTCACTTGGGACAGTCAATAACTCTCTGGACGTTCTACCCTCCTCCGCATCCATCTAAGGAGGAGGAAAGACTCCATCGTCTGGACCCTAAGAGGGCTCTCAGTTTTTATGTCGACAGGACGAGAGAGTTCCGGTTGGATGAACAACTCTTTATTGGATACGTGAGGAAGGGGAAGGCCGTCCACAAGAGAGCGATCTCCAGGTGGGCCGTTCTTTGTATTAAAATATGTTACTCATTGGCAAAGAAGGATCCTCCTGAGGGGATCAGGGCTCATTCCACCAGGGCCAAGTCAACCTCATCGGCTTTGGCCAGAGGTGTTCCGATGGTGGACACCTGCAAGGCTGTGACTTGGTCTTCCCTCTACACCTTTGTGAAGCATTATTGTTTGGATGCAGAGGTGCAATTTTGCGCGGTCGGTGCTGCAGGATTTCCTGGTTTGACCAGACGGACACCCTCCGAGGTGGTACTGCTTTGGGACTATATTCATTAGGTGAGGAATCCACAGGTAGTTGTATCCATCAGAAGAGCAAGTTACTTACCTTCGGAAACGCTTTTTCTGGTGGATACATTAGCTACCTGTGGATTCCTCACAGTCCCTCCCGCCTCACCGTTGTCTGTCTGGTCATACCAGGATCGCCTTGGGTGTGCACTTCAGTTTCAATGTTTCTACATATGTATATATGTTTATAGTTCACATTCAAGTTATTTTCAAGTTTGCAAACCATTCATGTTGGTATGTGCCCTTAATTTAAAGAACTGTGCAAAAGTTTTTAGATGAAGATTCTCTATAAAGTTTATTTTTGTTAATCTTAAAGGGTGTAGATTGTCGATGTTCTTTAAATGTTTCAAAGGCACCTAAAAAATTGCATGAACTGACGTCAGCACGATGGCGAGGACATCTTATTGCCACAATAACGTCACGCGGAGCCGCGTGGAGTCGGGCAATTGTGATGTCCTCGCCTGACATGCAGAGCTAGAGAGAGAAGTTTCCGTCTAATGCTGCGCATGGGGAGAATTCATTAGGTGGGGAATCCACAGGTAGCTAATGTATCCACCAGAAAAAGCGTTACCAAAGGTAAGTAACTTGCTCTTCTGGTTGCCGTGATCTGTGCTCGCTGGGTGAGTGAGCTTCAGGCTTTTTCTTCTAAACCCCCATTGTTCTCTGTTTTCCCTGACAAGGTGGGGCTCCATACGAGGGCCTCATTCCTTTCACAAAGTGGTCACGCCCTTTCATGAAGCCCAATCCATCACTTTCCCTTTTTATTTACTCCCACATTCTTCTCACGAAGAGGAGAGACTCTACCGTCTGGATGCAAAAAGAGCCTAGGCATACTACCTCAATCTTACCAAAGATTTCGGGTTGGATGATGAACTCTTTTTTTTTTGGGGTGGGGGGGTATGTGGGCCCGAAGAAAGGGAAGGCGGTGCAGAAGTGCAGAAGTGTAACATCTCACGATGGGTGCTTCTTTGCATCAAAATGTGCTACGCTTTGGCTAAGAAGCAAGCCCCTGAGGGGTTGCGTGCTCACGCTACATGAGCTAATGCTGCTACCACAGCGTTAGCACCTGGAGTTCCTGTCATTGATATCTGTCAAATAGCAACGTGGGCATCTCTGCACACATTTAAAATGCATTACTGTCTGGACAGTCAGGTCCGCAGAGACTGCTGCTTTGGTCATTCGGTCCTGCAGGACTTTCTAGTATGAGCTTAGATTATCAGGCTACCTCAGAAGATGGTCTTGCTTCGGTATCTATTCTGAGAAAAGAATCTGCAACTAGAAGTCTCTATCAGATGAACTAGTTACTTATCTTCAATAAAAATGTATCTGGTAGAGACATTATAGTTGCAGTTTCTTTACCAACCCACCCATCCTTCCTGCTCGCGAACTGATTTCATTGGACAGGGATAACCATTACAGGGCCTTAGTTTTGGGACACCGTTCTTGGTGTTCTTCATGGCTCTGCGCTTTGGCGTCAAAGTTGTGAAAAGAAACTTGACGTCACTACGCTGAGGTGGCGCCTATATATGACCTCCTACGCCATCACGGCGACCACGACGCCAACGACAGACGCGGAGACGACTGACACCACTTGACTGTGCACAAGGGTACTGCGATAATAAAAAAATCTCCGGATCTAGTCTGACGCCTGGGAGAAATCCAAAGGTAAGGAATTTGCAATTCGAATATGTCTCTACCAGATAAATTATTACCGAAGGTTATTCTGAAAATGTATTATGTCAATGGAAAATGTTTGAAAATGACAGATCTTTATCAAGAATTAACAAATTTCTGCCCCCACCCTGATGACAATGATATTAGTGAACTAAGAGGCAAGTCAGGGTTCATGTGTAGCCTAATGTGGGCTAGATTTGTAATATGCATGAAGCAAACGTTTAGCCTATTAAATCAAAAAGGTTTTTTTGTACAGCAGAAGTGCTGAACTTTCATATTTGAAGGTGCTCTTATATATGATAATGAAAAAATGACAGCTAAATAAAATATTGCCTAGGATCACACAACTTAACAACAGTGTGAGGGTCAAGTATATTACAGATAGGTCAAGTAGATTCAGTCTAATCGTTCTGCAGGCCGGGTAAGATATTTATGAATTTTTGATGCATGTGAAGGTTTGCAAGCTCATGTCAACAGATCTCAAGATGCGACCCCTGCGTTGGCATGACGAGTTCTGTTACTGGACCTCTGCCAGTCAGCAGCGTCTGCTTCCTGCACACGTTTAGCAGACACTACTGCCAGGTAGGCCCAGGTCCATAAAAATGAGAATTTTGCCCCTTTGGCCCATCAGGACTTCCTCCTTTGAAATTGGTCTGCAAACACACCACCGGGGATGGTATTGCTTGGGTATCGATTCTAAGGTTAGGTGTCTGCGGCTAGCATGATCCTCACCTCTGGTCCTGACACCGAATATAACATTTCCCAGCTTTAATAACAAAGTTTAAATTTTACTAACCGCTTCGCTGCCAGGCCTTTCCCCCCTCAGGTGCAAGGCCTTTTCTTGGCTATTCGGGGCAGTTTGTGCTTTCATTACTTTTTGGCCACATAAGGTACCCATACCAAATGTGCGTTTAAAAAAAAAAAAAACATATTTATTTTTATTTTTTGCCAACTTCATAGGGATTAGAGAGGTACCCATAGTTTGTGGGTTCCCCTGGAGGAGAACAAGAATTTATCCCAGACGACTCGGAGAGGCATCGGCCGACGGCACCATCGGCTTCAGTGGGGCCTATTCACCCAAGGTCTGATTCGGACCCTTTTTCCTATGGGGAGGAATTGGATGGATCCCTGGACCATTATGAATATCAGGATGACCATGCTGTGGACTGGGACCAGGATTTGGGCGAAGCCAGTGGTCTGGATACTTCTCCTGACGCTGGCATGCTGTCTCCTCCTACTGTGGCTACGCCGGAGGGAGCAACTTAAAGTATGGTGGTCAGTAGGGCAGCTGAGGTCCTCGGCCTTCAGCTACCTACTGTGGAAGTCAGGTCTAATCTCCTGACTGAGGTGCTTCAGCCTGGGGCTTCTACTTCAGAACCCCTTCTCTCATTCAATGAGGCCCTCACCGATGTCCTTTTGGGTACATGGTCCAAACCCAACACAGGGGCTCCTGTGAACAGGACTATTGCTCGCCGCCATTGGCCTGCACCGACCGACCCAAAATTCCTGTCCCAACACCCCACTCCTGAGAGTCTTGTTATCCAGGCTTCCACTTCTTCAGGCGCATTCCCTTCCGTACCCCAGGATAGAGAATCCAAAAGGCTGGAACAATTTGCCAAGAAGTTGTTTTCTTCCTGCAGCCTCGCACTGCGGTCTGTGAACACTGCATGTCTTTTGTGATGTTATACCCACTCCCTGTGGGTTACAGTTGCACAAGTCCTGCCGCAGATACCGGAGGAGGCCCATGCTATCGTCTCCCAAGCAGTGAAAGATGGGAGAGATGCAGAAAAGTTCACTATCCGTTGTGGGCGGGATACAACAGACTTTCTGGGCAGATTGGTTGCAACAACAGTGGTCCTACGGCGCCATGCCTGGTTACGCACTTGTGGCTTCTCAGGGGATGTCAAACAGTCACTCATGGACATGCCCTTTGATGGCACCCGTCTCTTCGGAGACAAAGCGGACTCTGCCTTGGAGAGATTCAATGATTCCCAGTCTACGGCTCGGTCCCTTGGTCTTTCCTCCGCCACTCGCCCACCGCATTCAGCTTTTCGTCCATTTCGTGGAACACAGAAGGGGCACCCTGTCATGTCCTCAACCCAGCCACCGTGCCACGCACGCTGGGCAGCCTATGCATGGCCGAGGCCGCGGAATTCCACGTGGCTGTGAGACAGGGAACCATAGGTCTGTCCAGTCCACCTCTGCCCCCCCCCCATCCCTCTGCAGTCTCCAAACCCTCCTAGTCCGTCCCCTCACTCCCACCCAGTTGGGGGCAGGATCCGCCATCACCTGCCCCACTGGGAACTTATCACCACTGATGGGTGGGTTTTGCAGATCATTCGGAACGGCTACTCCTCCCCACCCTCCTTTCGAATTTGCAGCACCACACATGCCACCATCCTTCCATCATCTTCCGAAGGATCATTTTGTGCTTCTCCGCCAGGAAGTCGTGGCTCTCTTGGCCAAGGAAGCTATAGAAAGAGTCCCTGTGCCAGAAGTGGGTCGTGGTTGTTATTCCTGCTACTTTCTTATACCAACGAAGGACAAGGGCTTACATCCAATCCTAGACTTTCGGGTCCTGAACTACTTCCTCAAGAAGGAGAAATTAAAAATGGTCACCCAGGCTCAGGTTCTGTCTGCCTTAGACCCATGAGACTGGATGGTAGCGTTGGACTTGCAGGACGCTTATTTTCACATCCCCATCCTGCCTGCCCACAGACGTTACCTACGATTCATGGTAGGTCACGAGCACTTTCAGTTTACCATGCTCCTTTTCGGCCTTACCAGCGCCCCTCCAGTGTTCACATAAATGATGGCGGTGGTTGCAGCTCATCTGTGCAGGTTAGGGGTCTCAGTCTTCCCCTACCTCAATGACTGGCTGTTGAAGGCGCCTTCTCCCCAGACAGTCATCTCTCACCTCCTGCACAAGCTGGGGTTCACTATAAACGTGCCGAAGTCACACCTGACTCCCTCTCAGGCGCTCACTTTCATTGGAGCTGTTCTGGATACAGTGCAATTTCTTGCTTATTCTCCAGACAAGCGAGTCCAAGACCTTCAGGCTATGATTCAGATCTTTCTTTCAGCCTTGGTCTTGGGTTTCGGTGAGTGTGAGCCTGCTGGGCCTCATGGCCTCCTGTCTCCTGCTAGTACACATGCCAGATGGCATATGCGCACTCTGCAGTGGGACCTAAAGTTCCAGTGGGCGCAGCATCAGGGAAATCGCTCAAACATGGTCCAGATTTCGGAGGAGACTGCGAAAGACCTGCAGTGGTGGCTTTAGAATCCAAATTGGGTCAACAGCAGATCCCTCTCCCTTCCCCAACCAGATCTCTCTATAGTGACAGATGCGTCACTTGTGGGTTGGTGTGGCCACATGGGAGAAGCAGAGATCAGAGGCCTCTGGTTTCCGGCGGAGTCGGGGCTCCACATAAAAATGCTGGAGCTCCGGGCAATCAGGCTTAGGTCAAAAGCATTCCTTCCCTCTCTCAAAGGGAAAGTGGTGCAGGTGTTCACGGACAACACTACCGCCATGTGGTACTCCAACAAACAACGCGGAGTAGTGTCCTGGACCCTTTGTCAGGAAGCACTACGCCTCTGGACATGGCTGGAATATCAGGGCATTACGCTGATGGTTGAACATCTGGCAGGCTCTCAACGCCAGAGCAGACAAACTCAGCCGCCGACGCACAGTCGATCATGAATGGCGTCTCTATCCGGAGGTGGCGCAAGGTCTCAAGTGGGGAGAGCCTTGGTTAGATCTGTTTGCCTCCGCAGAGAACACGCAATGTCAGCTGTTTTGCACGTTGGAATTTTCGAAAACGGCACTCGCTCTGAGACGCTTTTCATCTCGAGTGGAGCTCCGGCCTCCTGTACGCCTTCCCGTCTAGCCCTCTTCTACCCAGAGTTCTCAAGAAAATCAAGTACGACCGGGCCCAAGTTATCTTGGTGGCTCCGGACTGGGCTCGAAGAGTGTGGTATCCAGAGCTATTGAGCATGTCCATCTATCCTCCACTCAGACTGCCTCTTCCGGCGGATCTTCTGTCACAGCAGCAGGGGACGGTTCTCCACCGGCACCTGTCCAACCTCCACCTTCATGCGTGGAGATTGAGCTGCAACAGTTGAATGCATTTGCCCTTCCACCCAAAGTCTGCAATGTTTCTTGGCAGCCAGGCATCCATCGACTAAAACTGTATATGCCTGTCGCTGGAATAAATCTTGTGGCATGGTGTACCAACAAATCTGTTGATCACATTTCTGCCCCTCTGTCAGAGGTTCTTCTGTTCATTATTTAGCCCAGCAGGGCTCTGCTTTGGGCACCCTTAAAGGTTATTTGTCTGCCGTTTCTGCCTTTCTTAGGCTACCTGATCAGCCCTCACTCTTTAAATCTCCTATTGTCAGTAGGTTCTTAAAAGGGCTCACCCACTTATTTCCTCCCACTCCATTTATTATGTCTCAGTGGGATCTTAATCTTGTACTTACTTATTTAATGTGTACCCCCTTTGAGCCAATGCATAATTGTCCCTTGCGGATCCTCGCATTCAAACTGTCTTTCTGGTCGCTATCACCTCTGCTTGCAGGGTGAGTGAGCTCCAGGCGCTTTCTTCAAAGCCTCCATACTTGTCTGTACACCCTGACAAAGTGGTGTTACGCGTTAGAGCTTCCTTCCTTCCTAAGGTATTTACACCATTTTATGTAGGCCAGTCCATCACTTTGCCTACCTTCTACACACTCCCACACCCTTCCCATGAGAAGGGGAGAGACTCCACTGTCTGGACCCAAAAAGAGTGTTGGTGTTCTACCTCCATTGTACTAAAGATTTCCAGGTGGACGATCAACTCTTTGGCTATGTGGGTGCTAAGAAAGGGAAGGCGGTGCAAAAGCATATCATCTCTCGATGGGTGCTTCTTTGCATCAAAATGTGCTACACTTTGGCTAAAAAGCAACCTCCTGAAGGCTTCCGTGCTCATTCCACCAGAGAAACTGCGGCTTCCACTGCGTTAGCACGTGGAGTTCCTGTCCTGGATATCTGTCGGGCAGCTACATGGGCATCCCTGCACACGTTTGATAAGCATTACTGCCTGGATGCTCAGGTCCGTCGAGGCGGCTACTTTGGTCGTTCAGTCCTGCAAGACTTTCTAGTATGATCTTTGTTCGCAGCCTACCACATAGGATGGCATTGCTTGGGTATCAATTCTAAGGTAAGGAATCTGCAACTAGAAGTCTCTATCAGATGTACAGGTTAGTTACCTTCGGTATTTGAAATATCTGGTAGAGACACATTCTAGTTGCAGCTTCCTTACCGCCCACCCATCCTCCCCGCTTTGCGAAATTATTTCTAGGGACAAGTGTTCCCCCTTTCAGGTCCTTAGCTCTGGCACACCAATCTCAGTGTTCTTAGTGGCTCTGCGCTCTGGCGTGGAAAGTCGTTAAAAGAAACTGACATCACTGCGCGAGGGCGGCGTCTATGTACTACTCCTGACATCATCAAGGCGTCAGTCG
Source organism: Pleurodeles waltl (assembly GCF_031143425.1). Classification (NCBI taxonomy): domain Eukaryota; kingdom Metazoa; phylum Chordata; class Amphibia; order Caudata; family Salamandridae; genus Pleurodeles; species Pleurodeles waltl. The sequence goes on along the minus strand of NW_027150408.1, from coordinate 1,525,326 downwards.
ATGCCTGCGGAGTCGACCAACGCCACCTACAGACGCCCAAGGGTATTGCTCGAAGAAGAAACTCAGGATACAGTCTAACGCCTGGGAGGAAATTCTAAGGTAAGGAATCTGCACCTAGAATATGTCTCTACCAGATATTTAGTTACCGAAGGTAAGTAATTTGTACTTTAGGCCATTTGGGAGCTTGAATAAGGGGTCGCTCCCCTTATCAATATAAAGGTTTAAAAAAAACCAAAATAAAAAACCCTAGTTTCTAGTGGCTTCTGCACCCCACCCCCCTGCCAAAAGGGGCAGATCGGCCTAATTAATATAGGCCAATCTGCCCCCTTGGGGGGGCAGAAATGGTCTTTTAAAAAAATTGCTTGGGGGGAGGGAACAACCCTTGCCTAAGGGGTCGCTCCTGTTCTCAATATAAATAAAAACATCCCTGGTGCCTAATGGCTTCTGCCCTCCCTGGGGGCAGATCGGCCTATTTTAATAGCATTATGTCCATGGCAGTGAAGGGGTTAAGGACATGAAGACAACACCCGCTTTAGCAAGAGGTTTCTGTTGACCTGGTGACAAAGTTGATGCAAGATACATTTGGGACTTTCCTATGGTAGTAGTATGACTATTTTGCCATTATCATGCTTTTGAATACTGTATTTGAGATTTAAGGTGAACTGACCGTTTTTATCTCACGAAGAAAGAGGGGACGTAAACATGGACTATGTTATGAATTTAGAGTTTGTGGAATACCCCTTCCCTAAGATTTCTGTGAAATAAAGTTTTATTTCTAATTGTAAAGGCTGCTGATTAATAAAATGGACAAAGGAAATGCATAATCCATGGCTCCGGTCTTGAGATTGAATCATAGTTCATAATTTCAATAGTTATCAAAAGTAAATGTGCTTTGCTAATGTGTCCCTCATTAGTGCTGACCTACCATTAGTATTTTTTTGTGAAAGCTAACTACCCAACTGCATCTCCAATAACTTTTTTTAACCAGTTTTAAATTGCATTTTCAATATCACAATCTTGAATACATTACATCTATGAAAGTTACATTATCATTAGTAAAATCCGCAATCCAGCTACATCGTCATTAATAAAATAGTTTCACATCAGTATCAGCAGGAGTCCTTGGTTCAGTCCTTAAACAGCAACATTGGAAAAAACAAGTCATGTGTCGATGTTAACTCACATTCTGCCATTACCATAAGTGCTATTCAATCTTCCTATCTCAAACAAGTACTGCAAACATTGAAAATCAACAGTGACATCCATGAAGCTATAATGGCCACTAGGAAGCTATTCGGGGACATCAAGGGGTGTAACAGAAGGGTGTTGTCACTCACCCATGGACAGGCTGGAAGGGGTTATGATGGAGGTGTGGGAATGTGGATAAAAGGGGACGGGGAAGGAGGGGGTTATGTCCCCGCCAGGGTAGGTTTAAGTGACGGGCCACCAACTCTTGTATATGTGCAAGTCAAGTAATAGTGCTTCCCATTCAACATTTCTGGGGTATTTGCGTAGTCCTCATGTTTCTTGCCTCCTGAGCTCCTCTCCCTGTCCCCACTTCAGTGTTGCCGCACACCAGTGGGCTATATCTAACAATACCTGGGCTTTCCAGTGCATGGCAATTAGTCTGCATGCTATCAGCAATGCTTGGTTTATAAACCGGTTAGCAGCTTTATCTGTTTTTGAGCACCTGAACAATCCCAACAATTCAACTTCCATTGTGAACACATCCAGTCACCTCTCAGCAAGTTGGACACTGACACCCATAAGGTGACAGACTCTGAGCAGCTCCAGAACATGTGCATCGTGTCAGCACCTGCATGTTGGCATCTCGGGCAAACAGAGGAGGGCCCAAACATTTAGGACAGAGTTGCAGGAGTGAGGTAAGCTATATGAAATATATTATGCAGGATCTACTGAACTTGGTATTCTGCATCATCCTGGGGTATGTAAGTACTGTTTCCAGTCTTTCCTAGTCGACTCGCCACTTAAGCCCCACTCCCTAAGGACTACATTTAACAGGTTGTGTGCGGTGTATGCTAGTGCACAAACAAACCAGGTGACAAGTCTACAGCCTCAACCCATTATATACAGTGTGTGTATGAGAGGGTGCTTATGGGGTTGCCATGGAGCCAAAGATGGCAGCCGTGGAGTAACTTTGCTCCAGGACCTGAATGCCGCAATCAACATTAATCCTGCCATTACACACACACGGACACACACAGACAGACACAGTGCTGCATCAGATTGTCGACTGGCCAGAACCAACCTTGCATACCATACCGGGGCATGCCCGGCACAGGGGGAGGGTGTAGGGAGCTGGCTACTACAAAGACCACAGCTGACACTAGCAGACTTTTACCCCACGGAACATGATTGGAGTCATCCTGCATACAGTGATCCAGCAACGTACTGGCACGGTAGACTGGGAACACACCATGGGTAAACCGAAATCACCAAAACCTCACCCCGTCCACCCTATCCCACACTCCATCATGGGGAGGAGCCTTGACATGGGGTAAAGACCTCCAGCTCTCCACAGGACTTGGGTGAAAAACAGGCCACCGTCCTACTTACCAATAAATCCTCTTGCTCATCAGTAGAAGCGCACATAAAGGAGATATGTGTGGAATTTGGTCTCCTTCAGAAGGACCTGCGAAAACTGGCTTCCCGGTTCACCAACACGGAACGTAATATCACAGAGATGGCACCACAGCTGAAGACCCAAAAACAGACCACCCAAGACCTTCTGGACAAAGTGCACTAGTTAGGTACGTGCTGAGTCATGCCAGGCTAAAGCCAAGTGAAGCATGCCAATGGAACTCCTGACCAGGTTGTGACCCTGCCATTGGCAGACTACCTGTAAAAACCAAAGACCACGGGTCTGGGGCCCATCCATTCCTTTCTTCAACACTGTAGGCGGCTTTTTAATCAGTCTGCTCCACACTATTAACGAGGGCTTCCTGAGGCACCGTACTGCAGTATCTCTCAGATTGCCAGCCTAACTCTAGCAAATACACAGCTCGAATCCACTCATAAGGGGACAAACCTGGATAACTGCTGGTGTGGTGGTCCCCTACAAGAATAGAAATCACCATGCCTACAGGCTGGATATTACAATTGCAATCTGCCATTCTTCAGTATGTATCACTCTGACCTACACAGCTAACTGGCTACCCCTATAATATCTGTCGCCTATTCAGTGTAATAGACCAGGCCTCCCCACTATATACTAGATCAGCCTAATAGTCTGTATTGATTGACTCTTATGGAGCAGCTGTTTGCGACCCTATCATCCTTCGTTCTGGGTCCATGCCTCCTAGCTTACAACAAACTACTAAACATAAACCCCTCTTCAAGGGTCCAAGTGGGCTGCCTAATGTTGCCCCCCTTTCCTGTTGGTCGTGGTTAAACAGGGTTGTCCCATCTCCCCAATCCTGTTCTCCATATCCATGTAGCCAATGGCGCACTGCCTCAGTTGGAAGAGCCCCGTTTGTGGGGGGGGGATACAGCTGCATGGAGGAACTTAGTGTTCCTTTACGCAAATTATGTTCTACTTTACATCCGAGACATGAAAATCGACACCTCCTGTTCGACATCTTCCTTTCAGGACTTCGAATCGGTGACTGGGCTCCAAGTTAACTGGGGAAAATTCTATACTTTCTTGTTCCGAGGTGAAACCCCACACCGCCAGCATTGCCCCTACACCCTTAGCTTGGAAGTCCACAGCCTCCCGTTACCTGGGGTTCCACTTCACCACTTGCAGGAAGACAAATTTGAGGGCAACTCTGTCAGCAGCTCCCCAGAGCCCTCACCGGCAAGATTGCATTCTCAAAGATGATAATCCTTCCCCAATTGCCGTATTTTGTCAACGTACCAGCCTTTCCACCATACCACTTCTGTGATCTAGATCACTTGATGGGGGATACAATCTGGAATGATGGGTTGACAGTGGTTCAGGGAGGTTTGAGGGGACCCATGTTTCGAGTCTTACTACCTGGTGGCACAGCTTGATTGGGTGGCTCGATGGCTGGTGGGCAAAAACACATTCAAGATCACCACTGATGATGCCCTGCTCCTTTCCTGGATGGTTGCCGTGGAAATGTCTAACCAGAAACTTTCACCTAACAAACAAACCAGATTGCTCCATATGCCCCTAACATTGCAATACAGGGCCTCACCAGCGTGTAGGGCTCATTGACAAGAGAGCAGCTACCAGACTGGCAGGCTCACTCATTTGACACAGTGGAAGACCTCTTCCGGGACGGTCAGCTTTTAATTTTTGACCAGGACTATGCCATCTCCCAGGACAATTCATCACATACTTATGCCTGCTGCCTCAATGAACTCCCTATGGTAAATCCTTACAGAAAAAACTATACACAAAGTTGTTTGTACAATATATCAAATGGTACACAGGTGACATCTTATCATTTGGCTTTGTAAAGCCATTGGAACACATTGACCCACCCCTGATGCAACTTAAGCAGTTCTGTACGGAGAACCACAGGAGGCATTTTCATGATCATGAATGTGCCAGGGCCCTGGAATCACATGAGATGGTAACACATAAAGCATGCTAAAAGAATAACCAATAAGTGCTTCTACATAGGGGCAACCTCAGCCCCTCCCCCCCCCTTAACAGAATATTCCTAGTGGTACACCTCACCTGCCTGAGATGCTCGTTCCCAGTGGTGCACCTTCAACACAAGCTCTAGTCCTGCTCCACATTGGCACACTTTTGGGACAAGCTGCATAGCACTTTGGCCACAGTCCCATAACTTAATGCACTGAAAACATGGGAGGCCACCGCACTAGGATTATTCCCATTGATGGAACCAACACAAAGTACAAGCCAAATTTGCTAAGCTGGCCCTCTTATTGGCCAAATGCCTCCTCGCTTTGTACTGAAAGGCCCCGCAACCGCGTCGCAGGCCCATGGCAATTGGCAGTGTCCTGCTAGGATGAGGCAGATAGACTTGCACTACACTGGTAGGAGGCCGGCTGTATCAGACGGTGCCCCATCGCAGCAGCATGGGATGTGATGTTGCTACAATATAAGGCCCTTACAGCAGGCGCTTCCCCTTGAGAAACCCATAATTCACTAAACCACAGCCTTACCCAATGACAAAGTGGAACCTTACCCATGCCAACGGGAGGCCCCATATTGATGAAGGCATCACGATTTCATCAGTTTACCCACACAACACCTCTCAATTCCCCAGTCGGATGAGAACTTCTCTTGCAATGCCCCTATGCAGGTGTACACATCACAAAGGAGAACCGCCACCTTTCTCCTCAATCCACCCATCCCCTCCTGTTAAAGCAACCTCTCATGTAACTACCCTTTATGTGCTCACTGTCACCAGGCGCTTCATACAATTAAGAGGCCTGAAGGACAACCGACACACTGCCAAAGTTTGCCTTTCTGCTCCCACTTAGAGAGTTCAACTCTTTTCCAAATAATTATTTCTGTTTATTTCCCAACACAGCAATTATTACATACAGCGTAACTCCAAGTGCTCCTGAATTCCTTGACCAGCAGCGTTCCACCATTGTTAGCCGCACTCAAATTGCAAATCTTACCAGGCAATTTCCACTGCCCCAACCAGACAGCCCTCACAATGCAGTGCACATGATCCCCAAGCTGGAGTACGGCCACCCTCGAGTGACGTTCCCATGCACACGAGATTGCAAGGTATTGCGTGATGTAATTCACTGCCAAATTTCCTTTTCCACTGTATAAACTATGTGTAATGTGTTGTTTGTCGCTCTACTGGCATATTGTCTGTGATGGCCCAGAGTATTTCTACGGTGGCCCAGCAAGCGCCCGTATGCCAGAAATGACCTGCTGGAAGGGCATGTTCCTCCTGTAAGCATTTATAAGAAAATAATGTACCCTCCTGATACAAAGCAACTAGTGTACTTATGCCTGCCTCTACCCAGGCCCTCGTGCCCAGGCTACCAAACATTTTGCTGAATGAGGTTATGTAGCTCAGTGGTATCTCAAGCAAAGAATCTGCGTGATGTATCGCAAGCTCTGATTAAAACTCTCATGTGATCAGCAATAATCCATTAGCATCATGTGAAAGCCCGTCCTGGGGAGGAAGATCTGCTGGACCACAAAGTGTGCTCGGGCTGCTGTGGGAGATTCAAGTTCTTCTGTGTGATGGCCTGACAACCAACTTGCCGACCAATGCACCTGGGCCACCAACTAGTAATGTTCAAAATCTGGAGCCCCAAATACCCCTTAGTCTAGGGACAACTGTAGTTTACGGAGGGCAATGTGGCAACTCCCCTTGTTTTGAATGAAACTCCTTATGGCCAAGTGTAATGGATGGGATGTGCCTCTGGGTGACACAGACCAGGAGGTTATAGAAAAAGTAAAGTAGCAGAGGGAGCATTACCATCTTAGATAGGGACACTCTACCTTGCAAAGTGCTCCAAAAAGCCATGTGGGGATGCGGGTTGCTATGCTTCTTATAAGGTTGCCATCTATTAGATACTTTGTCTCGTGATAGATGTTTATGCCAAGGTATCAAAACGTGCGGGCTCCTAACACAAAGGATTGGAATCCACAATGAAATGCTGCTGGGGACAGTTCGGGTGCAGCATAAACAGGTCACCCCCAGGCCAGAAGCAACATGAAACTCCAGGGGTATGTCTTGGATATCAGCTATGCCCTCCTGTATGTTTCGGATGTAGAATAATGCATCATCTGCATGTAACAAGACTACATGGATCTCCCCAGACAATGGGATACTCCAGGAACGCCCCTGCTGTCGGAGCCTCAGGGATAAGGGCTCCATAGCGAGGCCAAAGAGCAGAGGGGACAGCGGACAGACTTGCCACATTCCTCTGCTCACTCAGAAACAGGGGAAGATACACTGGCCAATATTCACCAGCACTGTGCGTTCAATGTATATGAGTAAAATTAACGCATCTAGTCATCCCTTGATGCCAAAAGTAGTCATGGTCAAAAACAGGCAATTTCAATCCACTATATCAAATGCTTCATACAAGTCCAGCACCAAGCATGCAGCAAATGGCCACTGGACCAGAGGAAGCTTCATTACCCTGTGCAGAAGGTGTATATTTAAAGTGGTGGTGGACCTACCTGTGTGCACCAGACGTGGCATGTGTTCACACAGCCTGCCCGCTATAACCTTGTTCAGGATTTTATAATCAGACCTCAACATAAAAGGCGGGTATTAAGAGGCAAGCTCCATGGGTTCTTTCACAGGCTTGGAAAAGGATACTAAGATTTGCGGAGGGTGGGCAGAAGTCAACTGTCCGTTTGGAACTCTTGTTAAAGTTTGAGGAGTTTCAGGGCTAAAAGGTGCTTGTAGGCTTTGTAGAATTAGATTTGGAATCCATACCCAGTGTTTTATGAGTTGCTGTGCCCCGCATGACACAGTCTCTTTCTCTCATGACAGGGGTGCGTTAAGATCTTCCCTATCTAGTGGACGACGGACTACTAAGTTGACAGACGCAAGAAAGTGACATATTGCAACCTGACTGTCCATAATAGAGGGTCATATGCGGTCTGATAATGCATAGTAAATGCCTTGTGAATCTGACTGATTTGCGACAATTGCTGGTGAATCCCTGATTATCGTTATCTGTGTGGGCAGGTTCATGCTGCGCAGGAGCCAGGACAATAAACATCTGCATACTGCTTCGCTTGGTACGCACGGATGTCGAGGTGTTGTAGTTACTCACTCATTTGAGCATGTCTATGCAGTGCCTTAATCAATGCACCCAGCATTGTACAGTCAGCTTGGGCCTTAGTTTGCAGTGCACCCAGGGATGTCTAAATGCAGGACATGTCACTGTGTGGGCCTGCCTTCACCCCTACAACCGCATGGATGCAGTGACCTCTGAGGATAACTTTCATCGCTTCTCAGTCAATTACCTTGGACACAGATGTTCCCCAGTTGTCGAGTAGGCTATGGGAGAGTGTCTCTGCTGTTGGGTCACAGAATACCTGATCTCCAAGCATGGTGGGCTGTAAATGCCTAGTGGGAACCTGTAACCATGACACACCCCACTAAAACTGTACCTGGAGGGGATTAAGGTTGGAATAGGTCTTCCCCCAGATATTCTGCCCTTGATGCCAGTAGCCTAGTAGCTGGGACACAGAGTATCCAATCGAATCGGATACGCAAAGCATGTGGGGGGGGAGCGGGAGAATTATAGGAACATTCCCTAGAGTCTGAGTTCAGCAATCTCCATCAGTCCAACAAAGTCCAGTTTTGAAGCCTACACCGGGGAGTATGGGAGTTGTAGGTGGGATCAATCACGCTGTGGGTCAACTACACACCTAAAGTCAATGATACAGGGGATGTGGGCCCATTTAGTGAATATTGAGAACAGACGTGAGAAGTAGGCCTGCTATGTTGAATGGAGGGCCCTAAATGCTTCCTAACAAGACCGTCCTCCCATCTAGTTGCCCCTCGACCAGCATGGGACCGCCCTCCAGGTCAATTTCGATTATTGTGAGCCTGAAGGGAACACCTGGTCTAACCAAGATTATGGCTCTGCAAGCAAAGCCAGACTATGTGGTACAAAACATTTCCTTCTACAGCATTTTTTAAAACGGGAACCCTCCCCTCCCATGATATGAGTCTCTTATAGCAGTGCAATTTGAACAGCCCATCACCTAAGATACTGCTGAACCGCATGTCTGTTACGTGTGGAGCCCATACCATGGACATTCCACCTGATTATGCTAAGTTTAGACATGTCAGTATCCTAAGTGGGGAGGGTGTGGGCTCTGTAGCGGATCATAAGCCACATCATCACAGTTATACAAAACTGTAAAAAAAAAAATCCCTACCGTGGACAACCCTCAAACATTATGATCACCTTAACAGTAAAAAAAAAAAAAAAAAAAGGCCCATGGATGAAAAGGTCCTGCATGTTACCAGCATGCATCATGCTTGGCCGGGTGCTAGGCAAGGGGGGTAGCCAGGCTGTCTTCAGTTTCCACAGTGTGTAAGCAGTCTGCAGTTCTACTCACTCTGGGTCAGTTGGGATGACCTGTTACTACAATCTGATGAAAACAGATTACTTCACCTGAGGTTCTTTTTGTGATATAAGCTCCTCTGCTGTTTCCCTTGTCAGCTCCTGCAGGGTTGCTGAGACCATGCTTTGACATCGGCTATGCCATCGTCTGAACAGTAAACAAGGGGTGAATGCAGTCTGCCCACAATGTAACCTCCAACCTCAAGTCTGGGCCTGTCCCTTCTTTGCCTGTTCTGGGGTAGATGCCCCTTTGAATCCAGCACCACCATGTCTGCGTGCCCAGTGCTTCTGGCGATGCAATGTTTGTGCCTCATGTTGTCGGCATGGCAGTGAAGGGAAAGCGGATGTCTCAACCCAGTCTAAGGCATCCGTGGGCTTGGTAAAGCAGTAACTTGTAATTCCAACCATGGCCTTCAGTTTAACTTGAAAAAGGAGGGAATAGTGGAGGTCAGCCTGCCTCAATCTGCACGTCACCCCCAAAAAGGGAGCCCTGCGGCACTGCACAGATATAATCTGGGAAGAGGAATACTGACATTTTCGAAACGGAATGGCTTTGCTGTTCTAGCTGAGAGCCTGTGCACACCACTTGACCAGCAGCTATGTCAGCCCCTGCTGCACTCTACACCCAGTAATATATGTTGTAAGACCCGACTTACCCCACGTAGCAGAGGGGGACAGGCAGTCCCAGTGCTGCACTGGCAAATACTCAAGTGTGGTCACTATAGGCCCAGGGGAAAAGATGGGTGGTAGCCCACACCCCCTTTCAGTCTGCACTCCTTCGTGAAGCCCGCAGTGGGGTTGTTGGTCGAAGTTCAGGCCCACTGGGTCGCCGGGATTCTCAGTAACTGGTATCAACCAAAGTCTGTTCACTGATGTGTGGTGCAACCTCCTATGCTACGGCAGTTCTATGTAAGATGCTATCTAAGGTCGCCTATGCCTTGAACTCCCCTGGTATCAGGCCTTGCTGTGGCCAAGAGTTTTGTGGTGGCGGGTGGGTCGCAAAAGGGAAGCGGCCTGCTTGGTCAGTTAGCATGACACCAGCACACTCTGATCCCCAAACATTCCAATTCCTGCTTGGGGGTCAACAGCGGATTTGTCAATAATCCCCCACAACTAGTCTGCTTTACCAGCAGAAAAAAGATGTGGAGGGGTCTATGGTGGAGAGGTAAGCCAGTGTATAATACCACTGAAAAATGATCATATAAGCTATTTCACGGTGGGATAAGCTTTCTTAAGTTTTAGGTATGTCTCGCCAAAGGGGTTCCAATTGCTTAGACAAAATGCCATCTGCAGTGGTAGTCTGCCTGAAAGTTTGAAATGTGTGGGTTTGAAGAGGTGTAGAGTGTTGAATGGTCCGCTATGTATTGGAGATTAGTCCTTTAGACCCGTCATATGTGCTCACTAATTTTTCAAGTCAGTATAGGATATGGTAGCCCCAGAATAATTGGAGGGGTGCAATGCCCAATGATGCAGCTGGCAGTACTGTAGCCTTGTTGTTTCAGGGAGAGGGTAATAAGCCTTACACTGTTCAAATGATTTAATGGAGGCTCCCGCAAAGAGGTCTCTTTATTTCCTACACTCCTCTGCCTCCAAGCTAGTAAATAATGGAGGCAGTAGCACAAGAGTGAAATCCAGGTTGCGTGCAATTGGAGTGTTGGAGGAGGGGAAGGTAGTAAGCCCTCACCTGATTCCCAACCTGTCTCATATGTCAAGTACCGTCCTAATGGGGGGTAGCTGTGTAGGTGCTGAACAATGAAACGTGCTTGGGTAGCCAGGCTAGAACCCAGAGGGGCCAGCAGTCCACTGACAGATCCATGTGGAACCAGTGTTGCGGCCAACTGGCCTGCGTCCAAGGTGGCAGTGTGGGAGTTAGGTTAATACCCCAATATCTTATTGTGTTAAGAGCCCATTGGATCTACTAGGGCTTGCATATCAGGGAGGTCCTTCTTGGGTATAGTTAAATTGAGCAGTATTCCATGTAGGGGCGTGTGCATGGATCCAGCCCCCCTCCATATACGCAAGACTCCATGTTCTCATAATTTACTCAATGATGGGTTGGGCAATAATTAAACCGGGCCCTTAGTTGAGTGAAACAAGTCCAGTGCAGAGTTTCTTAGCAACATAAAAAACTCCAGTTGTCTGCACATAGGATTCATTCTGCAATCTCATTTTGCACTTATCAGATACCATCTGTGACAGATGATTAGCCCTATAATAAAAACACATTTTAGGAGACGCAGGCCTTCAGCCTCTGTGTGAGCCTACAGTTTAGTCCTCCGGGTCCTAGGTTTAGTCGACCACCAATACGAATTGTTTTATCATTCTTTCAACACTCGTCAATAAAGATTTAGCAATTGTAAGCCACAGCATACCATGGACATAACTAAACCTTTATGAAAAGGTAATTTTTATAATCCTTCTATGACTTATTCTTTCCGGGGGGGAAGGGGGACGGTCTTGATTTCTCTTTGCCATGTTCTAGCAACAGGGCATCAAAAACTCTGCCTAGACCTTTTCTGCCAGAGCGTCCATGTAATGTTAGGTAATAGGACGTTTGAGTATTGCAGATTTAGAATTTCAGAGGGCTCACACAATAAGGCTCTGTTATGTACCCTGGCAGTCAGACTCACCGAAGAACAAAATAGCCATCTGACATGACATCATCATGTCGGAAATATTTTACAGATTGCCCAAAAAAGTGAGGGCTATTAATATAGGATGGACATAATATGTATATCTCCACGGACTTTCAAATTGGTTAGCTTCGACTGTAACCTGGCAATATCTGTACCCCAATCAGGCGGTTGACCATAGACATGATATATTTCATCTATACTTTTATTAGTGTTATCTACATGTTGATGAATAAAAATCAGTTCTAATATGAAATATTTTACATTGGGTGCCAGGTCTAGTAGAGTAGTGTTAAAGGTTGAGATCTTCATATATAATTAACTTCCTTAAGAATCGTGGCAAGTGTGTCTGTTTCTGCCCTTGAAAACAGTGGACCACCTTCAGCCATATTTCCAACACCTGTATTGACGTATGAAGGTTTACGGTTAGCCTCTAATCTGACATGTATATTTTGCTCCACAACAAGTTAAACTCTGATTTAACTTAAAAAGAAAACAAATAAAAACATTAAAAATGATATGACGCAAACACATGTTCACCAATAAATGAAAATTAACACACAGTCTCAGCATCTGTTGCTGCGAATACAGTTATCAATGATATTGGAGGATTACCCACAGTCCAACCGTCATGATCTCTGGAGGTGGGGACGTGAGGGGTGGTTAAAAACCCATTGCACTCAAAGATGTATCTAAAAATATGAAAGGAAAATATGTTTGGAGACCGCCCGCCTCAGACCAGAATTCCAGCCCCTTGGACTCTAATGGTCCTTCTCACTCACCCGTGGGCGGGAGACTGGAAGATCTGCCCTCATTATACCTCCAGGGAACACAAAGATTACGGGACACCAAAGGTGTTGCAAAACAAGCATTGGCAAAATCAATAGATCTCACATATGCCGGGGTGGGTCCTCCGTTAGGTTGGAGGAGCATCGCCCCCGCCAGCAGCAGCAGCTGTCAAACCTCTACAATACAGCAATAATGAACTATGTTTATTATTGTTGTATTGTAGAAGGGGTGGGGCCACGGGCCCTGACGAGCACAGAGGGGGAATACTCAGTACTCCCACTCAGTACGCATGTATGTTTAGCCAGCCGTCTCAGGCTGGGCAAACATACATGCGCACTAAGCTCTGTCCAATCCAGCAATGCAGTGCTGGGTTGGAGAGAACAGGCAGACTCTCGCAGTCTGCCTAGGAGCACCCTGGCTTGGCACTCCCCCAAATCTGAACACTTGTGTCATGATGGTAACGTTTAGATTGGCCGCAGGGCAGGCTGGGAGCCTGTGCCTGTTGCCAAGGAAAGAGGTGATGCTTGGTGGTGGTGATGGCGGCAGCGCATTCAGGTAAGTTTTTTTTCTTCAATTATTAATTTTTCTTCACCCCCGCACCAGCCGCCCCCGCCACGCACTGCTCCTGCACATATGTAAACCATATTGATTTAGAAGGAGTGGAGTGGCATTGTGTTGCATGGCACTGTGTGGAGTGGAGTGTAGAGGAGTGAAATTTTATTAAGTGGAGTTATGTTATATTGCAAGAAGTAGAGTGCACTGACTGAAGTGGAGTGCCTTGGCTTGGGGGAAGTGTCATTTTGTGGCCTGGAGTGTAGTGTATTGTCATTTAGTGGACTGGCATGGTTTGAAGTAGCATTGTGCAACATGTAAAAGAGTAGCATTGTGTGGATTAGAGTAGTGTGGTACATTGTGGGATGGAGTGGCACTGTGTGGCTTGGAGTGTACTGGAGTGGCATTAAATGGTGTGGAGTTGCACTTAGAGGAGTGGAGTACAGTGCCATTGTGTAGAACAGGGGGCCTTTAAACTGGGAGGTGGGTTCCCCTGGGGGGCCTCAAATGATCCCAGGGAGGTGAGGCACCAGGCTATGGCCAAGAGAAGCATTATGCTGAGAACCGTGCTGTGTCTTAAGCTGAAGAAAATGAGCAGTACATGCCTGACCATAATAGTATGGTTGGCATCATGTATTTGATTGCATTTTTTATAACAGTAACACAAGTTATCTGCAATATTTAAAAAAGTTTAAACATTGCAAATGTAATAGAATAATTGTGAAAAAAATTGGTGTGGGTGTCTGTGTGGGTGTATGTGTCTGTGTGGGCCTGGGGTTAAAAAGTTTGAAGATCAATGGTGTAGGGTGGAGTGGCTTAGTGCTGGTGGAGTGGAGTTGGTATTGTGTGGTGTGGTATTAAGAGCGGTGTAATTGTGTGGTGTAGGGTGGCATTGTGTGGCTTGGAGTATAGTGGCATGGAGTGTAGTCATATGTGGTGTGAAGTGGTGAGGCACTGAGTATAGTGAAGTGGCACTGTGTGACTTGCAGTTGCATTGAGTGGAGTGGAGACACACTGGAACCCACAGATATACATGGACTTATGAGAAAAAGAGGAATAGCAATATTCCGGCCATAGACACAGAGGAGTACACCAAGTACAAAAGAGGACTACATGTTGGAGTTTGAATAAGACACTATTAAGTCAATGCAGTAGCAGCAGAACAACAATAAAAGGGCAAAATAAATTGCAAAGAGTGCAAAAGAAACACACAGACCCACCAGCCAAGACATAACCGACAACAAGCATCGAGTGACAGTGCCTAGGGGCAAAGCTGAGCAATGAAAAGGGCAACTGCAGACCAAAAACGGTGGTAGGAGATGGTGGGGCAGAGAAGGAGCCCTGCTAAACAACAAATAACAAGGCATCAACTGGACTAGCAAGAACAGCTAAGGTCACACAACCAAGGGCAAAAAGAGGCCTACCTCTCTATGTGAAGAAAGTTACATAAACACAAACCAGGCTTGGCTACTATTGATTCTCCAACAAGGTAAGTGCAAGAAATGCCTCCCTGCAAGAGTGAGCTACACACTAATGAAATATACTATCATGAGGTGTGAATAAACTGTCATACAGCATTTGCATTGATACATTCAGACAACAGCTCAGCTATATAAGTAAAGATAGATGCAAATGAAGCACCTTGCAGCTGATGCACGTCTCAAAGGAGTAAGTCTGTGTTGATTGCGGTAGATAGGATTGAAGTATATCAGGGTAGATTGCAGTAGAGTGGACTGAGATACACTGGAATGGGGTAAATTGGGGAATAGTGGATTGGGGTATACTGGAGTAGATTGGAGTGGAGTAGTTTGAAGTGGGTTAGATTATAGTGGAATAGTGTAGGTTGGAGTGGAGAAGAATGGGGTATAGTGGAGTAGATTGAGGTGAAGTAGATTGGAGTGGAGTATACTGCACTAGACTGTAATGCCGTAGATTGGGGTGGAGTGGGTTAGATTGCAGTGGTGTGTGGTAAATTTGTAGTGGGATTGATTGGAGTACAGTGGGGTGGATTGGACTGAAGTAGAGTGGGGGTAGGTTAACGTGGAGTGTGATACACTGGAGCAGAGTAGATTGGGTAATTTAGAGTATGGTAGATTGAATTGGAAGGTTTGAGTGGAGTGGCATAGATTGTAGTGCAGTGGAGTGGGGTAGATTGGGTTGGATTGAATTGGAGTGGGGTAGAATGGAGTGTAGCGGTGTGGAGTGGAGTGGCGAGCCGTGTCATAGAAAGTCTTACAGTGGAGTGTCTTGGAGTGGAGTAGCATGGTATGAAGTGAGGCTTGCATGGAGTAGAAGGGCATAGAGTGGAGCAGAGTGTTGCAGAGTGAAGTGATGTAGAGTGTTGTAGGGAGGAGTAGTGTAAAGTGGAGTGGTGTGGTGTTGCCCTACGTAGGAAGCTTATGCCCAGATGTTTATCCTGTGGTCACTGTGCCACTGAATTCAAGCTAGCCTGGCCCATAGGTGGTGATACCCTAAAAATGGTCCCAGAATAGTTGTTTATGGTCCAGGGAGGATCTGGCCTGGCATTTCAGGCTGGACTGTTCCTTGAGCAGTAGGGTAAAAACTGCTTTGCATATGGCAGGTTCCAAACTGGGGTGATATGGTGGCATGGTGGGCAAAAGAAATGTTGTAATGGGATGCTGCCCGAGCAATTTCCATGGGCCGGGATTAATTCAAGCATTCCATCCATCACCTTGTCGTTTTTGCCTCTGGTCCAACAGCAAGCAATGAATAGGCTACAAACCCCAAAAGGTAAGCTGTATATATTGCAGAGGCAGTAAATGCACTGTGGGCAGTGCAGACCTAAAAATGGAGAGGAGGTGACCCCTAAGACATCAGACGTACATACACTCCTAAATCCCATACATTCTTTCAGGCACCTGTGGAATTCAGCTTCCCAGAGTCCCAATAAAAACATAAAAAGAAAAGGTAACAGGATATATATAGTCTAACACACTAGCTTTGGTCCAGGGGTCCCCCTGGGACCCCACCAGGGCTTAAAGGTATTTTGTTTTTAAATCTCTGCAAAATCTGCGGCTGGATCTGTAGATTTTGCAGAGGTTTAAAAAAATTGTCTCCCAAGTTTCACAGTTATTTTGCCCCAGGGTTGGCCAGGTCCTCAGGGCATTATGGCTTAAAAATAGGATGGGGGCACACAGGATCCCCTTTACTAGTGCTTTTAGAAGCCCCAGAGACCACCACCTCCCCAGGGCTAAGCTTAGTAACTATGCAAGGGCTGCGCCTAGCCCCCACACCCTGGAGACCACACCTTCGGCAGGGCTACAAGTAAAATATTATGATAGAGGTTAAATATAACTTGTGCACTCGCCGTGCGCTGATAATTAACCCATATATTACAGCACTCATTACATCTGTTATAACAAAATTGATGTGTGGCCATAACATTTGTAGTAAAATGTTCAATGACATAACTGCATGGCGGGGCGGAGGTTCTAGTTACTGTAGCACGGCTGGGTGTGTCGCGCTGACTGTGGACTGTACGGCCTAATGGGGGAACAAAACCTCGCTGCAGCAAGCTGTACAGTTAACTAGTGCGCCAATACCGCGCAGGCCGGGCACCTCTTTATTTTATAACCTCCGCCCCGGACAACATATGGTGTCACAGAGCAGGCAACAATGTAGGAGAGAGCCCGGGTGATTGTCTACTTCCCCCCCATGTTTTAGTGAACTACTACAAAAACATTCACCCTCGAACAAGGCATATGAATAACAATAACAACCAGGGATACAAAAGAAAAGAGAGAGAAAGGAAAAGAAGATAACAGCAGGAGTTATTGGCTGTACATGCACACCAGTCACTTTTCTTTTAAACACATGAAGTCTCTTAAGACTTTGGCTGGGTTCAGGGTTGGGCAGCACGTGGTACCTTTCACTTCTCCCGCTCTGCTTCAGCCCTCGTGCAGGTCCCCGATATGGGGAACAGGACCCTTCGAGATCTCTGCTGGGACCTCCGTCACTTCCTGGTCAGCATTCATCTGGAGAACTTGGCTGTGAAACGTAGTCTCCTTCAAGCTCTTCGCCACTCTCCTCCAGAGGGTCAGCTCCTGAATCGCCATCCCGAGGCTCCACCCTCCAGAACCATGACACATTCCGGGTCACCTGACGCCCCACTTTTGTGGCAGCAGTGATTGTCCCAGCAATCTTCTCGATTATCTAGATGTCAGGTTCAAAAGGGGTACGGAACTTCCAACCTGGGTGGCGATCCTTCAGAATGACGGATTCCCCCACTTTTAGGTCAGAATGTTTCGACCTTCTCCTCTTGCTGGCCTAGACATTGGTCTGTTTTTGCTTCTCCTGCGTCTTGAGTATATCCAATTCAGTGGGTTACCACTGCTCATCAGCGTATCTGCGGTCCTGTGGTGGCGAACGAAACATCAACGCTGCCGGGGCACACCCCGTTGTGCTATGGGGTGTCTGCCGGTATGCCCTCAGGAACGCATGCAGGCATATCTTGGCGTTCTCTTGTTGACTTACTCCAGTTCGTAAAGCGGGGTTCAAGGTCCACATGAAGTGCTCAACATCCCTGTTTGCCTGGGGATATTGAGGGGTAATTCACCAGTGTGATATGGCGAACAAAACCTGAAACTCCTGGCCGTGAAATGGAGGACCATTGTCCATTGTTATGTCCTCCAGCAGACCCAGGAGAGTGAAAACCTTCTCCAAGACAGGATGGACATGCTCAAATGCCGTGGACGTCACCAGTTTCACCATCGGGAACCGGGCGCACAAGTCAGTCATGACAGCCATCAGCCAGCTATCAGGAAAACTACCAAAATCCAGGCTTACCCGTGGCCATGGTCGAGTGCTGGGCGGTTTGGTCATCACTGGAGCACGGACAGGATCTCGAGCGGTGATCGCACAGGGATTCACCTGTTGGTATCAGGTCATCTACCATGGCGTTCATCCTTGGGAACCACACCTTCTCACGCAAACAGGCCTTAGTCTTCGCTGTCCCCTGATGACCCTGGTAAACTAATTTTAAAACTTTAAGGTGTAGACTGCGGGTTATTACTAAGCGCTGGCCCTGGAGAGGAAGACCTTCTGGACTCACAGAGAGCTCCAGCCCTCACATTCCAAATCCACTGCATCGTCTTGCGCTCCTCAGAGTCAAAATCGTGCTTCTTGTCAAGGAAACATTTCCATGACCGATTGGCTCAGCCGATGACTGCATCTCGGTACAGCACTCAGCGGACTTGAAATGAGTGCCAATAAACAGCTGTGAACAGCGTGGCAGTGTTTTGATGAAAGATTAGATCCCGGTCGTCTGATGTAAACCCTTTGCATTAAGGTAAAGAGATGAGATTGTTTCAAACCTTTAGTCTGCATGAAATAGAGGAGATACAAAAAGAATTGAGGGTATCTCTAGAGATAGTGCAATAGTTATTGTTGAGATAGCAGACATTAAATGAGTCTGTAAGGATTTTGCAAAGTGGGAGATACCATCTAATGAAGTGAATATTGTTTCCTAATAAATATAGAGTTTATTGAATATCATATAGTCTGGAGGCATGTACATATCTTTTAATTGTTATATTTATTATTTATTGAAATGTGGATTTGTATGTTTTTGATTTTAGAACCATTATTGCCCTTTTCCAGTCCTGAGGAGGCCTTTAATCAGCAGGCCGAAACGCGTCGACCTTTTTGTTTTTGCAAGTGTATTGGGCTTGTTAAATAATGCATTTTACTGTAAATATTTGAGATGAACTTTATCATGTTTGTGGGAAAGAAATGCACAAATTGTTGATAAATGTTTGCACGAAAAAAAGCCTAGTCACTGAGCATATAAAAGTGGATCACATGTGAAGTCAAAACAGTGACTACTATTCAAATTTATAGGGCATCAGTTCAAGATGTGTTTTATTTTTAATGTGATAAATCCTAGGTTGGGTTTATTATGTGTTTGTTGTTAAGTATCATTTGTTGTAATGTTATTTTTGTAAGATATATAATCCTTTTGTGTCACCATTATTCCTTTTTCCCTCTTTGAAGTATTTGATTGAAATGAAATTTGAGAAAATAATAAACTCAATAGTAACAGAATATAGGTCTGTTCTTATATAATTCATTTTTGAATTGGTCCCTACCTGCCACTTCTGTTTTTTCTGTATTTTGATACTTACCCAAGGCAGGGTAGAGTTATTGGGTTTCCCCTTTTCTTCTGGTTGCATCTCGGATTGAGGCGTCAGTGATCTCCGTCACCATCAGCGCTGTGTGACATGCTAGGTTCACAATCATGTTTACAAAACTTTCTGTCCGTCCATCCTCCTCCTCTTCTTCTACCTGCGGGCGTGGCCGCAACAGATGGCGTGATAAGTAATCTGCAGGATTGTTGACTACAGGCCAGTAGACAATGTAAAACCGGTAGGGCTGGAGGAGCACCGCCCACCTTTCAATTCTTGGCGGGGCAATTCGGGCTGTGCCCGAAAAGAGGGATACCAGTGGTTTGTGGTTGGTAACCATCATAAATTTGTGCCCTCAAAAATACAAGTTGAAATGCTGACAGGTCTGTTGTATGGCCAGCGCTTCCAGCTCAATTTGGGCATACCGGGCATCCGTTGCCGAGAGGGCCTTGTTGGCATAGGCCACTGGCGTCCACTGCTGGTGGCTCTGTCCTGCAGCAATACGGCTCCGAGCCCAATGGGGCTGTAGTCCACCATGACTTCCGTCCTCTTGTGCGGGTGGAAGTATGCCATGACCACAGAGTCTAACAGTGAACTTTTGACTGCTTGGAACCCCTTGTCCACTTCTATGCCCCACTCCCAGGGGGTGTTGGCCTTCGTGAACTGTTGAAGAGGTTCGGCAAGTGTGGCCAGATTGGGGATGAACCTCCCATAGTACGTTGCCATACCGAGGAATCCCCTGACTTCAGTGGCGTTGCGAGGTAAGGCTGCTCCTTGGATGGCCTCTACTTTCTAGGGGTCAACCTTCAGAACTTCCCTTGAAAAGATGTAGCCAAAAAAGTCAATGGAGTTGTGGTACAAGGCGCATTTCTTCCGGTGCAACGTTAGTCCTGCTTTCACTAACCTCTGGAGAGTGGCTCTCAGCTGTTTTTGATGTTCCTCTAACATATTAGAGAAAATTAAGATGTCGTCACTTAGATTAATGAAGCCGGACAAACCGGACAGTGTCTCCTGTATGGCATTGTGGAAGATCTGCACGGCCGAAGAGCCCCCAAAGCTAAGGCACTTGTAACGTCGCAGCACCACCAGGGTTGAGAATGTGGTGACGTTACGGCTTTCTGGGGTTAGCTCCCGCTGATGGTATCCCGTGTATAGGTCCAACTTAGAGAACTACTGGGCCCTGTTAAGATCCACAACAATATCGTCCATGGTGGGTGTGATGTGGCGTTCTCAATTTATGGCAATGTTGGGAAGGCGCATGTCCACACACAGGCAAATGGTGTCAGGCTGCTTAGGCTTTGGGGCGATGACGAGTGGCGACACCCAGGGCGTCGGGCCGGTCACCTTCTCTATGACCCCCACTCCTCAATTGTCTGTAGTTCACTCTCCACCTGGGGTCGTAAGTGGAAAGTCACCCGCCAGTGCCTTAGGGCAATAGGTCGTACTGCAGGATCAACATGTAACTGGAACTACTTTCCTTTCAGTTTTCCTAGCCCCTGAAACAACTCAGAGAAATGGGCCAGCACCGCCTCAGCCAGGGAGTCGTGGACTTGCCGGGCGAAAAACACTAGCTCCAGGTCTTCCACCGTGTGGCATCGGAGAAGGGTTCCTTTCTTGCCTTCCAACACATGGCATTTGGCACGTGTCGAATGGCGCTCACTACCAACAGTAACCTCTATCGCCCCTCGCCGGGGTAACGGGTCCATGCCCCTATAGGCATATATCTTGGTCCAGCATGGTGTAAGCTCTGGTGGGGGAGATATCTTGCTGTATTGTTCCACATCCATAACGTTTACTGAGGCCCCAGTGTCTATGAGCACAGTCACTGTCGTGCCATTTACCGTTATGGTACACATGGGTGGTGGCCTCCACCTCTGGTCCAACCTGTCAGCAAACGAAACAACAAATATCTCCTTATCTTCATCATCCTCGTAGGTTTTGTTGCCTGGGTATGCGTCCACCGGCACCATCCCAGTGCCATCGTCTGGTGTAACTTGCTTTATTGCCGTCTTCCGGCCAACGTGGTCACGGATCTGGGCCACCTCCCTCGGAAAACTTTGGCAAAATCGTTGGGCTTATCACATTTGGAGAAGTTCTTTCCCTTGGCAGGGCATATTCCTGGTATCCTATGCTCTAGACCACAGCTACCGTACCTCTTTTCCTCCAGTCTCGGTGGTCGAGCCACATGCGGCTGATTGTAGCATCCTTGGACGGCGTCAACCTGTTCTTCCTTTACTGGGCCCAATTTGGCCTGGCCTGGTGCCGGAGCAGATCGCGCTAGGGCAGCATCCATGTCCTCTGCAACTATTGGACAGTTTGTGTGACCTTGTAAGGATAAGTGTGAGAAGGTAGCCCCTTTCTAGCCTTGTTACCCCCACTTTTGGCCTGTTTGTGAGTGTATGTCAGGGTGTTTGTCACTGTTTTCACTGTCTCACTGGGATCCTGATAGCCAGGCACCAGTGCTCATAGTGAAAACACTATGTTTTCAGTATGTTTGGTATGTGTCACTGGGACCCTGCTGGTCAGGACCCCAGTGCTCATAAGTTTGTGGCCTATATGTATGTGTCACTGGGACCCTGTCACACAGGGCCCCAGTGCTCATAGGTGTGCATGTATGTGTTACCTGTGTAGTGCCTAACTGTCTCACTGAGGCTCTGCTAACCAGAACCTCAGTGGTTATGCTCTCTCATTACTTTCAAATTGTCACTAACAGGCTAGTGACCAATTTTACCAATTTACATTGGCTTACTGGAACACCCTTATAATTCCCTAGTATATGGTACTGAGGTACCCAGGGTATTGGGGTTCCAGGAGATCCATATGGGCTGCAGCATTTATTTTGCCACCCATAGGGACCTCTGACAATTCTTACACAGGCCTGCCACTGCAGCCTGAGTGAAATAACGTCCACGTTATTTCACAGCCATTTTCACTGCACTTAAGTAACTTATAAGTCACCTATATGTCTATCCTTTACCTGGTAAAGGTTAGGTGCAAAGTTACTTAGTGTGTGGGCACCCTGGCACTAGCCAAGGTGCCCCCACATTGTTCAGGGCAAATTCCCCGACTTTTGTGAGTGCGGGGACACCATTACATGCGTGCACTACACATAGGTCACTACCTATGTGTAGCTTCACAATGGTAACTCCGAATATGGCCATGTAACATGTCTAAGATCATGGAATTGCCCCCTCTATACCATCCTGGCATAGTTGGCACAATTCCATGCTCCCAGTGGTCTGTAGCACAGACCCTGGTACTGCCAAACTGCCTTTTCTGGGGTTACACTGCAGCTGCTGCTGCTGCCAACCCCACAGACAGGCTTCTGCCCTCCTGGGGTCCAGCCAGGCCTGGCCCAGGATGGCAGAACAAAGGACTTACTCAGAGAGGGGGTGTTACACCCTCTCCCTTTGGGAAATGGTGTGAAGGCAGGGGAGGAGTAGCCTCCCCCAGCCTCTGGAAATGCTTTGTTGGGCACAGATGTGCCCAATTCTGCATAAGCCAGTCTACACCGGTTCAGGGACCCCTCAGCCTTGCCTGGGCGCGAAACTGGACAAAGGAAAGGGGAGTGACCACTCCCCTGACCTGCACCTCCCCTGGGAGGTGCCCAGAGCTCCTCCAGTGTGCTCCAGACCTCTGCCATCTTGGAAACAGAGGTGCTGCTGGCACACTGGACTGCTCTGAGTGGCCAGTGCCCTCTGCTGACGTCAGAGACTCCTTCTGATAGGCTCCTTCAGGTGTTGCTAGCCTATCCTTTGTCCTAAGTAGCCAAACCCTCTTTTCTGGCTATTTAGGGTCTCTTTCTCTGGGGATTCCTTAGATAACGAATGTAAGAGCTCATCAGAGTTCCTCTGCATCTCTCTCTTCACCTTCTGCCAAGAAATCGACTGCTGACTGCTCTGGAAGCCTGCAAAACTGCAACAAAGTAGCTAAGACGACTACTGCAACATTGTAACGCCGCTCCTGCTGCCTTCTCGACTGTTTTTCTTGGTGTGCATCCTGTGGGGGTAGTCTGCCTCCTCTCTGCATCAGAAGCTGTGAAGAAATCTCCCGTGGGTCGACGGAATCTTCCCCCTGCTAAAGCAGGCACCAAAAAGCTGCATCACGGTCCCTTGGGTCTCCTCTCACGACGACGAGCGAGGTCCCACGAATCCAGCAAGACTGTCCAAGTGACCCCCACGGTCCAGTGACTCTTCAGTCCAAGTTTGGTGGAGGTAAGTCCTTGCCTCTCCACGCCAGACTGCATTGTTGGTTTTCGCAACTTTTGCAACTTCTCCAGCTCCCGTGCACTTCCGGCGGAAACCCTTTGTGCACCCGGAAGCAGGGGTCCCCGGCACTCTAACCTGCATTGCACGACTTCCTAAGTTGTTCTCCGGCGACGTGGGACTACTTTGTGTGACTTCAGGCGAGCACTGTTTCACGCATCCTTGTAGTGCCTGTTTCTGGCACTTCTCCGGGTGCTATCTGCTGCTGTGAGGGCTCCTTGTCTTGCTCGACGTCCCCTCTATCTCCTGGTCCAATTTGCACCGTCCTGGTCCATCCTGGGTCACAGCAGCATCCAAAAACGCCAACCGCATGATTTGCAGCTAGCAAGGCTTGTTGGCGTCCATCCGGCGGGAAAACACTTCTGCACGACTCTCCAAGGCGTAATGGATCCATCCTCCAAAGGGGAAGTCTCTAGCCCTTGTCGTTTCTGCAGTATTCACAGTTCTTCAGCCTAGTAAGAGCTTCTTTGCACCAACAGTTGGCATTTCTTGGGCATCTGCCCATCTCCGACTTGCTTGTGACTTTTGGACTTGGTCCCCTTGTTCCACAGGTACCCTCAGTCAGGAATCCATCGTTGTTGCACTGCTGATTTGTGTTTTCCTTGCATTTTCCCTCTATCACGACTTCTGTGTCTTTAGGGGAACTTCAGTGCACTTTGCACTCACTTTTCAGGGTCTTGGGGTGGGGTATTTTTCTAACCCTTGCTATTTTCTAATAGTCCCAGCGACCCTCTACAAGGTCACATAGGTTTGGGGTCCATTCGTGATTCACATTCCACTTTTGGAGTATATGGTTTGTGTTGCCCCTATCCCTATGTGCTCCCATTGCATCCTATTGTAATTTTACACTGTATGCACTGTTTTCTAAGACTATACTGCTTATTTTTGGTATTGTGTACATATATCTTGTGTATATTTCTTATCCTCATACTGAGGGTACTCACTGAGATACTTTTGGCATATTGTCATAAAAATAAAGTACCTTTATTTTTAGTATAACTGTGTATTGTGTTTTCTTATGATATTGTGCATAATCATTTGTGGTACTGTAGTAGCTTCACACGTCTCCTAGTTCAGCCTAAGCTGCTCTGCTAAGCTACCATTATCTATCAGCCTAAGCTGCTAGACACCCTATATACTAATAAGGGATACCTGGGCCTGGTGCAAGGTGTAAGTACCCCTTGGTACTCACTACAAGCCAGTCCAGCCTCCTACAATAAGTATTTCATCCAGCGATATGCCTGTATAACATCACGTTTGGGGAGGCACCGACAGACGTCCAAGCTCAAACATACAGGCAGCAGCGGTATTCCTGAGCACCCTCTGACATCAGGGGGAGCGAAGACAGACGGGGATGCGCAGACAGACGAGAATGCGCAGACAGCTAGAACACCGGAAGAGAAATGCTTTTGCATTTCTCTTCCGACCGGGAGGTGGGGCGGGAGGGACAAGAAAGGAAAGGAAAGACCTTACCTTTCTTGTCTCTCACAGCATTTCTGCTGTTCGATCGCAATGCGATTGGGCAGCCGAAATGACCACTAGACACCAGGGATTTTTTTTTAGGTACTGTCAATAAGGGGAGCAGCCCCTTGGGCAAGGATCGCTCCCTAGGGGTCCATATTATTTTTAGGCCATTTCTGCCGCCCCTGGTGGCAGATCGATCTAATATAATTAGGCCGATCTGCCCCCGGGGGGCAGAAAGCCCCTAGACACCAGGGATAATTATTTTTTTTTTTTTTTTTTTTTATGTGTGGGGAGCAACCCCTTAGGCAAGGGTCACTCCCCGGGGAGCCAAATTATTTTTAGGCCAATTCTGCCCCACCTGGGGGCAGAAACCACTAGACACCAGGGAATTTTATTTTTTTATCATGCTGACACATAAGGGGAGCGGCCCCTTGGGCAAGGGTCGCTCCCTAG